>NC_140170.1:13817428-13872990 GCF_963971535.1 Notolepis coatsorum | reverse complement strand
TTTCTCTCTCTCTATTTCTCTATTTTTCTCTCTCTCTCTCTCTCTCTCTCCTCTCTCTCTCTCTCTCTCTCTCTCTCTCTCTCTCTCTCTCTCTCTCCTCTCTCTCTCTCTCTCTCTCTCTCTCTCTCCCCCCCCTGTCCCTTCCATCACATGGCGCGAAATATGTTAGAATCTCACCTTCCGCAGGTGCTGTAGTCAGAGGCCTGGAGTTACGAACTTGTGAAGCACTGCTCGTGCAGCTCCCAGGTGGCAGACTGTGGTTGTACTGTGGTTGTACTGGGCAGCTCCCAGGTGGCAGACTGTGGTTGTACTGTGGTTGTACTGTGGTTGTACTGGGCAGCTCCCAGGTGTCAGACTGTGGTTGTACTGTGGTTGTACTGGGCAGCTCCCAGGTGTCAGACTGTGGTTGTACTGGGCAGCTCCCAGGTGTCAGACTGTGGTTGTACTGGGCAGCTCCCAGGTGTCAGACTGTGGTTGTACTGGGCAGCTCCCAGGTGTCAGACTGTGGTTGTACTGGGCAGCTCCCAGGTGTCAGACTGTGGTTGTACTGGGCAGCTCCCAGGTGGCAGACTGTGGTTGTACTGGGCAGCTCCCAGGTGGCAGACTGTGGTTGTACTGGGCAGCTCCCAGGTGTCAGACTGTGGTTGTACTGGGCAGCTCCCAGGTGTCAGACTGTGGTTGTACTGGGCAGCTCCCAGGTGTCAGACTGTGGTTGTACTGGGCGGCTCCCAGGTGGCAGACTGTGGTTGTACTGGGCAGCTCCCAGGTGGCAGACTGTGGTTGTACTGGGCAGCTCCCAGGTGTCAGACTGTGGTTGTACTGGGCAGCTCCCAGGTGGCAGACTGTGGTTGTACTGGGCAGCTCCCAGGTGTCAGACTGTGGTTGTACTGGGCAGCTCCCAGGGTGTCAGACTGTGGTTGTACTGGGCAGCTCCCAGGTGTGAATGGAACTGTGTGAATGTGAAGCAGGGCGTTCCTGACAAAGAGCATCTGCTCAGCGAACCTACCCTGGGTAAATAAAGGTTAATAAAAATAATATATTCATGCTCCTTCCTCCCTGCTTAAAAAGCTGGATTCTGCGTACCATACTGGATACTGCCATACGTTTTGTAACGGGTGCAGGCTCTCGCACCCACCACTGCACTCTGTATCAGTCTTTAGGATGGTCCTCTCTGTACCAAAGAAGACAATCACACATGTTGATTTTTATCCTGAAGTCATTGCTAGGTAAGCTGCCCTTATATATCTCCAGATTTCTGTCCTTTTATACTTGTTTTTTTTTTTATCATAAATTAAGTCTATGAGAAAATCGTTTTCTGAGCTCTCTCACCTTTTACCAAAACCGCTTTTAATCACTCATTTCTGAACGGATTTCTATGAAATATGTCTTTTCAGCCATGCCAATTTCTTAATTAATAAATAAATAATATGCGGTATATTCAGCACTGCAGTGGCGTCGTGTGGGTAAAATAACTGGGGATGCCAATTTTCTTTAAATTAAAAATGTGTTTTTATTTTTTTTATTAAGTGGGATATTTTCAATGTTTTAGCAAATTTTGATTTAAATTGTATAATTCTCATTTTAAAATGTTTTACCATGGTATGTTTGGTATCCTTTTTTTCAGCACAGCCTCACATATATGACCTGACAGTTAGTTTTCATATTGTATAATACTGTATATACTGTATACTGCATAATTTACAACACAAAACACAAAATCGGATTGAGAAAATGTGTTATTTTTACTATGAACCAATGCAAACATATTCAATCAAGCATATAAAACAGTGGAAATGCACCCTCAGGTAGCATATTTACATAAACAAAAGAGAACAGAACAGAATTCAATTTACAAATCATTATTTTCTCCATACACAGGTAATAAACACAGACGAAATTTTTATTCTCAACTGGAAATTATCACCAGCATGTTTTTTACAAAAAAAAGTAAAAGAAATCTGTTTTACAGTAAAAAGGTAAAAAATAAGTAAAGTGGGATATTCAATATATATATATATATACAGTACACATATGACTAGAGTGCATTCATATAGAGTGCAGGATGCCTGAGACACTACACACGTGTGTACGTACGTGTGTGTGTGTGTGTGTGTGTGTGTGTGTGAGAATGCACCTGTGACTGCGTCCCCGACCGCCAAGAACCTTGGTGTTGTCCTTGACGACCAGTTGAACTTCTCTGCTCACATCGCAGCGACGACCAGAACCTGCCGATTCCTCCTGAGCAACGACAGAAGGATCCGCCCCTTCCTGACAAAAGAAGCCACCCAACTCCTCGTCCAATCAACAGTCATCTCCCGCCTCGACTACTGCAACGCACTGCTCGCTGGCCTCCCGGCCACTGCCACCAAGCCTCTTCAACTCATTCAGAACGCAGCGGCCCGCCTGATCTCAAACATACCGAAGTCGGCCCATGTCACCCCACTTCTTACTAGGGACCTGCACTGGCTCCCCATTGCTGCACGTATCCGCTTCAAGGCCCTCAACCTAGCATACCGTGCAGCAAAGGGAACCGCTCCCGCCTACCTCCGGTTAATGGTCTCTAACTACACACCCTCAAGACCCCTACGCTCTGCATCTTCTAACTACACACCCTCAAGACCCCTACGCTCTGCATCTTCTGGCCGCCTCAGACCTACTCCTATCCGAGCTCCGGGAGGGTCATCAAAGAGAAGTCGCCTATTCTCAGTCCTTGCCCCACAATGGTGGAATGAACTACCCACCCCAGTTAGGACAGCCGAATCACGTCCAATCTTTCGCCGTCGACTAAAGACGCACTTCTTCAACCATTATCTGAATAAAAAAAAAAAAAAAAAAAAAAAAAAACGAACTATAACGATAGGTTATGACTATAACCAAGTTCTGTTAATAATGGTGACGCTCGGCATCACTACTGCACTGTACCTCGCATGTGCACGCGCACTGAATAAAGACCACAATGTACCTTTATATCCCAATATTCGTCTGACCACACCCCTATCAGCTTACCTACATAAGCAGGGGTGGGGCCACATACTCGCCTCCTTCCCAAGCTTTCACCACAAGGTGAGATCAAGGGCAGCAGCGGCGTCTGATGCCGAGCGTCACCATTACTAACAGAACTTGGTTATAGTCATAACCTATCGTTCTGTATCGTAATGGGCTCCGCTCGGCATCACTACTGCACAAGGGAGGCCGAGCGAGAGCCATCGGCCGACAAATACACCCCGCTGAGGCCCCCCACAACCATCAGATCAGGGAGGACCGAGCCCCCCCGACCCCCCCTAATGGAGGGCACCCCCCCTATTGGAGGTTCCCGGGAGGGCGACGGACCCGACCGTGCGAAGAGGCACTCAAGCAACTCAACGCACAGGGTGAGCAGACCGTGGCCTGCCCCCACGACTACACACACGCACAACCCGCATGCCACTCGGGAACGAACGGAGGGAACAACCTCGTTACTGCCCCCAGAATCACGGGGTCAAGAGCAAACCCAACCCCGTGGCAAGGCCGTAGCAGCGGAGCGCGAAGGAAGACCCAGACCCACTGAAGGGACTGGATCCCCTGGAAAACGGGGGCCCGGAGAGGTCAATGATGCCAGGCATCAAGACCCCACCAGGCGGTCACTTAGTGACACCGCCCCCCACATCGCCAGCGTATTCGGATAAGGCCCCTCCAAGAGCGGGCCCTTTCCCCCCAATAGCACACCGCCTGGCACTCTGACCCTGCAGAACAGGCTGTCAGCATGGCCGTAAGCACACAAAAAAGGTTAACCAACGGAAGCAGGCAGCGCACCGTGGAAAACCAGGCAACAGGCTGTAACCTGAGCCTGGAGCACTGCGGACGAGACAGGCGCCAAAGGAGTTAGCTGAGAACAGCCCCCCCCCCAGCGGAAGGGGCATATGCTGGCGTTGTTGCATGACCAAGCCTCCATTTAAAAAAAAAAAACCACCCAGAGGGGTTGAGGCAGAGAAGGCTGACATAATTGGCAGACGTCATGAACGTGCAGGGGCACCCTCAACAGGGTAACCCGGGAGTTGACACTGCTCCAACACACCAGGGAATCAACCACCTTGTCGTTACCCAATGCGGTGGTTGTTCCAATAACCCCTCAAGAAAAAACTCCAAAACACACCTGCGGGTACACACTGGCTATACCGCAGTACAAGTGTTTCAGTTTTCAAAAAAGGGTTATCCCAGGCCTACGGGTCGACGAAACATTACTTCGGACCGGGCCCGGCGATACGGGAAGCACAGGGTCACCAGAGGAGGTCAAAGACCACCCCAACAGGCCCCTCTTCGCCATGCGTGAGAGAGGAGCGAAAAGAATGGAGAACCAGCCCCAAGCACACCGTACTTGGTATTCCCAGGCGGTCTCCCACCAAGTACTAACCAGGACCAACCTGCGTAGTGGCCAAGATCTGACGAGATCGAGCGTGTACAGGTTGGCATGGCCGTAAGCCATTACGACAGTGCAGAGTACAAAATGTACCCAACCAGGGTCTCCATAGCGCTTAACCCTGTGACACCCGGACCGACCTGGCATTTTTCCCCCTGAAAAAAGCCCAAGTCCCTCAGGGTACCAGAACAGCAGATCTGCATGCCCGGTGGACAACGGGTTTAACTGATCCGGACCAGCGTGACCAGAACCAGTCCCGTGCCCTAACCACGCCGACATGCCTACTCCAGGAGAAGGGGCAGATATGCGTGTTGATCTTAAACATGAAAAGAAGGCGGCACCCAGACGTTCGGTGCGAACCGCGCCCGGTGGCCCACCCCCAGGGCGTGAGACCCCTCTACATATGTTCAGATCCATTCCTTCATCATCCCCCAAATATGAACGAGAATCCGTCGACAACCAACACAGGTCGTCGGAAGAGGAAAAACCTCCATCCCAGTTGCTTTATAAAAACGCTGTTTTAACCTCAAGCAACCAAGGCGTGCCAGTCATTCGCCTGATCTTCAACAGAACACCCCGAGCTAGCACTATGCGTGCGTCGGGACACAACCACATCAATGAACAGGCTATTTAGACCTGTCATTGAATCCCCAAGGCGCCCAGGGGAACGACAAGAGGGGTGTGGTGCTTCCTAACTCCAACTCTTTTTAATAACAAAGAAGGAAGCACCAACAGCATGTATCCCAGTCTACACAGCCGGGGGTAAATTTTTTTTACATTTTTACATTCCACCACCCTCCCATAGGGAGGAGACGGAAATCCCCAGAGAGACTTCCCACGCGAGCTGTACAGATTGAAAAGAACATATTGCAACATTGAGCCATGTAAAATTTTGGTTTTAGGGCTCTCCGGGGAGGAGGCACTGAACCCTTACACTCAATCGAATCGAATCGAATACACACACAATAGAGTAGGACTCCTTTTTGAGGTTCCACTCACCTTGACAATCTGAGGAGGAGGCTCTGCACTCTGAGGAGGCTCCCTCACATGGAAGGAGAGTCCTAACTCACAGAAGGCCCGAACAGGAGCTTCGTGAGGAGGAGCCCTGACCACCTCCCGAAACAGATCCATCATATGGACCCGAACAGCTCACGGAAGTCCTACCAACAGAGACGCGCACAGTGACGTACTCTATGGCGGGCGAATTTCTGCGGTGCACACGCCCAATATTCCAGGGCGTGGGACCAGGAAACTCCCCCCCCCTCTTACCCTGTAACGTGCCGAACAGCAACGTGACAGGAACCTTGAAGGACAGGAGGTTTTAACCCCTGCCCATCAAAGAAGGGGAGAAAAGGATTACCAGTTCACCCCTTTACGACCCCACACCCATGATACGATGTAATGACAAAAAAGAGTATGACGCAGTCATAGTCAGCTCCATGAAGCGTCTAACAGCTTCACACAGCGCATGTGCTAACCTGCTATCTGATTTTTACTAAGGAAAAAACACAGAATAGAGAGGGCCCTCTCAAGAGCCCCGGTACCAGACTTACACATGTGCTTCTGTGGCCAACCCAACCCAGTTGTAGGTCACACGACACACACAACCCATTATCACCTACAAAAAATGGCAAAAACACTCTACAGAGGAACGCCGTTTTTCATAATGAGAGAATACATAATTCTCGATTAGTATCGGCCACAGGCCTTGCTAAGCACACACGAAAAGTGACCAAACAATCTTTTCTTTTAGGAAAATACAGTTCCTCAAGCAGTTTTAGCACAACCTCAGCAATCAAGCTAAGGGTTACATCTTATCCCACCACACAGTGACACAATATATTGTAACAACATGTCTGAGAGGAGGCTGAGGAAGTCCCCAGGGAACCGGGGGGAAAACACCCCTCCTACTTTACCCTTAATACGGCCAGTCGAACAGGTAACCTGTTAATATGTGAACACACTGTTCATTGTCATTACAGGCTGAGAAAAGAATTCATTCTTCACTCATATGCAGTGTTGTGCTAGTTACTGAAAAATAGTAACTCAGTTACTTTACTAGTTACTTCATTTCAAAGTAACTTCGTTACTGTACTAGTTACTTACACCCAAAAGTAATGAGTTACTGTGAAAAGTAACTATTTAGTTATTTAAAAAAAAAGATAAAAAAAAAAAGATTGCTCCCGAGTCCCATGCCCTATAGTACTCAAAATCGGTTGATCAACTTGACAGTTTCCATTCACATCACCGAACTCTGCTAAGCAATGTGGTCTAGATACAAACACAAATCTGACACAAACAAATGTTGTCCCGAGTCATATAATAAGAAGTGCGCCGGTTGAAGGAACAGCCTTGATGTCGCCGGAGCGTTTCATTATAACCATTATAATTCAAGGGTACTACGACTATGCTTGCACCTCATGGTACCAAAGCACCTCAAAGGCGCTTAAAACAAAATTACAAACATCACAAAACAAACTGGTCAGACTACTACTTGACCTGAACCCCAGAACCCACCTCACCCCTGCCCACTTTGACAACCTAGGATGGCTTAGAGTAGACGACAGAGTACAGCAACTTGCAATGGGCCTGGTCTACAAGATACACTATACGACCGGGGTACCCATGTACATGTCAAAATACTTCCCAAAGGTCAGTGAATACCACAACCACTACACCAGAGGAAGCTCAACAAATCATGTAAAACCCAGATTCGGCTCAAACAAGGGACTAAACACGTTTCGCAATTATGCCACAACAATGTGGAACGCCCTTGTACCCAAAGCTAGGGGTAACAGTACTGTATATTTGAATACCGTTTATGTCACAAATGTATCAGTACTAAATACCTATATGTCCCTATGCCATAAATGTCATGTATGTTGTGTATGTCATAAATGTCTATATGAATTGAAAATGGGGGACCCTGATGGAAACAAGACAAACGTCTTTCTCAGGTCTGCATCCCCTTAACAATTGTATGTATTGAGCCGTACTGTATTGTACCCATTCTGCAATCTGTTAAATAAAGTTTTCATTCATTCACCATCTTGCAAGTTGCAACGTTGTTTAAGATATCAATCAAAGCATTGCAACGTTAGTGTTGTGAAGGGCCAGATTAAACCGAATATATATATTTATTTATATATATATATTTAATTGTATTTGTATATTCTCTAATATTCCCTGATATCCCTTGTATATTCCTTGTACAATATGCATTGAATATCCATTCTAGCCTACTGAACATCCCATAATAGTCTCCATTCTACTATTGGTCGAGACCTTGGTGCCAGGCTGCCATACCCCTCAGACCCAGTTCAAACGTACCGCTCAACATGTACGAACAAGTCCTAGTTCCGCGTAGGAATCTGGCTACCGCACCACTAATGGGACTATTTGTTCATAGTGCGTATATATACTGCGCTACTAAAGTAGGACTTTCTTTTCAGTCCAGTTTCTTACCCTCCAATAGAGTCACAGACGTAAAGCCTCCCCGCGACGCCACGTGTGGGAGTAAGGCCAAGTTCGGCTTACCATCGGTATTGAGACATCGTGTATATTAATATTTGAATAGTCATATTTGGCACTATATCGTCGAGTTGGATGTAGTCTATTAAGCTAATAATAGTCTGTTAATATATAGTGCTTCGTGCGGTGAGAATACTACCGTAGTCAGTACCCCATCGTTTCGGGCAGAGAACTGGCTGCTTATCCAGGGTGGTTGACCCCACGTGAAGCTGCACCCGAGGAGCCCCAGAGCCGACGAGCGAGTGGACCTGTATACCGGATTATTCTACTGACGACAGCCCGCCTTCCCCGGCACGGATTATGCTTTGTATACGTTGATTATTCCATGGATAAAGACCCCCGACACTGCCGTGTGTTGGAACCCCCCCCCCTGGAGAGGACGCAAGGTGAGGAGACGCTCTGCAAGACGAGGTCGCTTCACGTCTCTCCTCCGTGGACCGGAGGACGCCGGCCCACAAAGAGTCCACCTGCTTTCATCTGTGGTCCAAGGATCGCCGGCGCATTGAACGGCACTACAGTGGGTTCACCTGGGATACCCTTGGCCGGATGAGGCAGCCGGATTCTACCCCCCCCCCTTCCTACTCCTGTCGGCTTACAAGCGACCGGATTAACCCCCCCTAGTGTATCCAGTCTATAATCATTAAAGTATCATTGCTGCTTTTCCTTAACTATTCCAGGTCGTATATGTACCACCTGCGCCTTCAGAGATTGGACATTCTCTATTGATATACCGACGAATACTCTTGCCATAAAAGTGCATACTAATTCCCATTCATAAATGTGATTGATTTGATTAAGTGCTTGCTCTACACACCATCGCTGTGTAGAAATAAAGACCTATTTCTAATTCGTACATTTGTGTTGGATCCGTTTCATCTACGTGACAGTGTTCATCATAATATATTTATGCCGAGTACTGGGTGGCCGAATATTAAGTACAAAGGTAGTGGTAGTAAGTATCATATCTAGTAATACAGTCAGGGAATTGTACCCCTCAGTTACAATTGGTCCTTCGAGCCGGATGGTAATTAGTGTAATATTAATATAGTGTTATTAATATTGAAATGGCCTATGATGAACACTCCACGAAACGATCCTCCTAACCAACGCCCGCAGCGCGAACGACGGCTCCCTCAGTACTTAGAGGCTTACGCTGTCAGTCAACAACCTAGTCTTCTACTAACAGTAAACGCGGTAAAACTAGAAAGTAAAAGTATGTCTAACCCCAACGCCCAGACTACCCCGACCATAGAGGCCCCTACGGGTTCTAATGTAACTGACCAAGTTCACGGTGGGGACCAGTGGGAACCAGACATGACTTCACACCCCGCCAGTACTGAAGAAGTAGTCCCCGATGAGTCCCGGGAGGAATACAACGCTACCGAGAGAGAACTCGGCACGGAAGAAGACGGGGAGAGCACCGTGGAGATAGAGCTCCAAGGCTCCGCAAGGAGTACCCCGAGGGAAGGCTCCCCTATACAACCGCCTTCTCCCAGCGAGGCAGAGAGGACCCTACAGCAGGCCTTCCTCATCAGCCTGAACGCCGCTGCTGAACGCGACCGACTGCAGATCCAGCAGCGGAGCGAAGAAGAGCATATACGTCTAGAAATAAGACGCATTCAGAGGGAAGAGAATGTGGCCCGAGACCGAGCAGACAGCCAGCGAGAAGCTGCTGGTGCTCTACGGGACGCAGAGCGCGACAGACAGCAAGCGCAACTAATAGAACAGCTGATCAGACGGACAACACCCACTCCCTCCGCCAGAGGCTCCAGGAACTCGTCTAGACACACCTCCAGGGCGGCATCCCCTAGCCGAGTAAACAACCCTGAACTTGACCAACAGACGAGGTCTATACCCCCCACAGACCACCTCCCCCCACCGGTCCAAGCGAGACCTAGCAACCGGGAAGGAGCAGCATGTCCTGTGGAGAGGCTAAACCAGAGACTACAAGCACTGGATGACCTAACTGAAGACAAAGAGGAAGAGGAGGAGAACCACGCCCGACGACAGCACAGTACTCTACCGGACCAGGAGGTCCGGTACAGCCCAGGCTATACTCCCGCGGAGCTGCGCTACAGACCCCCGACTCTATACACGGGTGAGCACGACGCACGACCCGCACCGAGGAACAGCACCTGGACAAGCGGGCCATGGTACACTGCCGGTACCAGCCCATACCAAGGAGCGGGAGGAGACTCGCCTAGGAGGCCTCTCCCCCAACGCTCGCCGATGTATCCACAGTCAGCGTCATACATTGGCACGCCTATGGTACCCGACTTCACCCAAGAGAACCGGGCCCAGTATACAGAACTCCGCATGTGTCTGGAGACCATGTTGGTGGATGTATTGGATGAACGCCATAAATACGCCATCCTACTGAAGCACTTAAAGGTACCCCGCGCACATAATATAGCGCTCGCCTACGCGACCTCCACCACCCCATACACAGCAGCGCTGGTAGCATTGGACCAGAGGTATGGGCGCATATGGGATTACGTGATCCAGGAGATCCGACACATCGACCGCTTACCCCCAGCAATAGACAATCAAGCACTGGACGACCTGTCCATCAGAGTGCAGTCCCTGGTAGGGATGTTGGGAGCGCAGAGAGAGAAGGGGAGGCATGAACTTTACGCCAACTCAAATGTGGAAAGGATCTTGGAGAAGCTGCCGCCCGCTTGACAGGAGCGTTTTAGGCGACAGAGAGACCACCGAGACCCGAATGGCCCCGAACCGAACCTCCTCGATCTAGCAGACTTCCTGGCGAGAGAAGTCAGCAGCCTACGGCTAGATACATTCGGACGGAGCACCCCTGGCTCCAGAGAAGGAACCAGACGACTAAATGATGGAAGAAGATCGGTGACTGTGATGCACCAATCGGAGTCAGTACCGAGCAGCAGGAGCCACAGTACCCCCTCCAGAACGGAGAAGTGGAAGTGTGCCCCTACTGTGAGAAAGAACACTGGCTAGCGCAATGTGACTCCTTCCCCAAGCTGAACGCGGAGGAAGCAAGTCAATGGATAAAGTCCAACAAGCGCTGTTTTCGCTGTGCGCGCTCACACATGGCAGCCGAATGCCGCTTAAAGAAAAGGTGCACCAAGTGCGATGGAGCCCATCTGGACATACTTCACGACAGTAACAGACGGCGCCCTTCACCCGCACCATCCAGCAGCAAAGCGAGCGTCATGTACATCGATCCCGCCAGCAGCAGTGGAGCCCGAGTACTCCTAAAAGTAGTGCGTGTGACACTAAGCTACCAGAATAAAGTCCTGGACACTTACGCCGTCCTCGATGACGGGTCAGAGAAGACCCTTCTGCTCGCCTCCGCTGCGGCCCAGCTAGGGCTGCGGGGAAGCGAAACCCAAATGACAATTCGGACAATAAGACGAGATTTGAAGACGATAAAGGGCGAGAATGTCTCATTCTCTATCGCAGCAAGCGGCCAGCCTGAGCGACGGTACCAGATTACAGACGCTTTCACCAGCCAAGAAATAGGACTGTCGCGGTACACATACCCCGTCGCCAAGCTGATGGAGAAATATGCACATCTGCGCAAGTTACCGATCCCGCTCATAGACAATGCTATGCCGACCCTGTTGATAGGCTCCGACCATGCAGACCTCATTGTCCCGATAGACCGGGTTCATACCGGACCCCGAGGCTGTCCTGCAGCAGTCGAGACCCGTTTGGGATGGACTCTCCAAGGCCCGCTCGCCAAATCTCTCAACCGAAGTACAGCCACTAGATGTCTCCACTCCCGAGTCACGGAGGGAGAAACCGCACTCCTGCAACACGTAGAGCGGCTATGGACCTTGGAACAAATGCCCTTTAAGAACGGAAAGAAAGACATTCGCTCTAAAGATGACATTTACGCCATTCACCTCCTCGAGACAGGGACCAAGAGAGTCCCGGTCAACGGCGTGTTGAGATACGCCACGCCACTTCTGCGGCGAGAAGGAATGCCTACTTTCCACGCCAAGACAGACGCCACAGAACGGTACCTGCTGAACACGGAGCGGCGCTTAGCCAAGAACCCCGCCCAAGAGAGTGTATACCGCGCTGAGATTGAGAAGCTCATCACAGCGGGACACGTCACAAAGATGGACATTAAAGAGGCTGACCAGACCACTGAATCGTGGTACGTGCCTCACCACAAGGTCCATCACAACGGTAAAGACCGCATAGTATTTAACTGCAGCTACCAGATCGGATCCCAAAATCTGAATAAAGAGTTACTGCCCGGTCCCACACTCGGCCCCTCCCTACTCTGCGTTCTACTCCGCTTCCGCCAGGAAAAGGTGGCCATCAGCGGGGACATTAAAGGAATGTTCCTGCAGGTGAGATTAGTAGAGGAGGACAAGCCCCTGTTGCGGTTCCTATGGAGAGAGAAGCCAGGAGATGAGCACCCAGCCATCTACCAATGGGAAGTCCTCCCCTTCGGAACGACTTGCAGCCCCTGCTGTGCTACATTTGCACTACAGAAACATGTAGCAGAGGACCCAGCAGCGGACGAAGAGGTCCGACACAGCGTAAAGAACAGCTTCTACGTAGACAACTGTCTACAAAGCCTTTCAACCCAGGAAGAAGCCGAGGCTCTCCTGATTAAACTCCGCGCCTCATTGATCAAAGGCGGCTTTGATCTCAGGCAGTGGGCCAGCAGCGATCCGCAAGTACTGCGCAGCCTCTCCTCCGAGGACAAGGCAGCCAGCAGCGAGACCTGGATGGCTACAATCCCGGGAGAAGCCCAGGAGATGACCCTGGGATTGGTGTGGCGATTCAAAACAGATTCGCTTCACTACAGACACAAGCCCCTGACTACGGAGCAGGGAAGGCCGGCGGCGGCGCCGACCACCAGACGGAGTGTGTACACAACACTCGCCCGACAATATGACCCGCTAGGATGTATTCTACCGTACACCACCAGGGAAAAAATGATTGTACGAGCATTGTGGGACAAGGACCAGGGCTGGGACGACCCCATTCCCACACACCTTGCATCCACCTGGAGAGAGTGGGAGATGGAGCTCCACTCACTCCCAGGCGTTAATATGCGCCGAAGCTACTTCCCACCCACGGTGAGGCCAGAGACATGTAAAATGGACTTACACGTCTTCAGTGACGCCTCAGAGGTCGCATACGGATCAGTAGCCTACTTGCGGGCCCAAGAAAGGGGGGGAGAGATCTACACAGCATTTGTCCTCGCCCGCTCGAGAATAGCCCCACGCAAGCAACAATCTATCCCACGTCTAGAGCTCTGCGCAGCCCTAGCCGGAGCGCACCTAGCCACGCTCATCCAACGTGAGCTCACCATACCGGTGTCTAGAACAATCCTGTGGTCAGATTCCACGACAGTACTCGCCTGGATCAAATCGGACTCATGCAAGTACAAAGTCTTCGTGGGAGTCAGAGTCACCGAGATTCAAGACTTAACCGAAGAGTTAACCGGAGAAACAGAGTGGCGCTACGTTGATACAAAACAGAACCCAGCTGACGTCATCACCCGGGGAATGCCCCTAGATGACCTCACCCGTCGCAATGTTTACAGTGACGGCCCCGCATTCCTAAGACTCCCGGAAGGACAGTGGCCCATGCCTATCCCGAGGGAAGCCAGTCAGGAGGAGGCTGAGAATAAGAAGCCTGTGTTCTGTGGATTGAGCACTGTTATCTCCGCAGACCCCAACACACTCCTGATGGGGCGGCTAGATCCCGCGTTACCCCAGACAATGTACCGGCCTGAAGAAGCGAACGGCCGACGAATGTGGAGGTACAGCCAAGTATTAGCCGACAAGTTTTGGAGCAGTTTCCTACTGCACTACCTACCGTCTCTACAGACCCGCCAGAAGTGGGTAAAGGAGAGAGACAATTTGACAGAAGGAACAGTCGTCATGATTATTGATCAATCACTGCCCAGAGCTATGTGGCCGGCCGGCCGCGTAAGCAAAGTGATCACCGGTGCCGACGGCAAGGTCCGAGCAGCTGAAGTGCTCGTCCAGGGTCGCACTTACACCCGTCCCGTGGCGAGGCTCATAGAACTGCCCCGACTCCCAGACACAATCGATGATGACCATGACCCTATAACCCTATGACTTTGTGAAGTTGACTGACCCCTACAGCAAACCCTTATGTGTAAATAGACAACGCGATTAATCTGTCTCTGTTTAACTGATTAGGTCTGGGACCAATCAGGGGGTGGCTGTTGTGAAGGGCCAGATTAAACCGAATATATATATTTATATATATATATTTAATTGTATTTGTATATTCTCTAATATTCCCTGATATCCCTTGTATATTCCTTGTACAATATGCATTGAATATCCATTCTAGCCTACTGAACATCCCATAATAGTCTCCATTCTACTATTGGTCGAGACCTTGGTGCCAGGCTGCCATACCCCTCAGACCCAGTTCAAACGTACCGCTCAACATGTACGAACAAGTCCTAGTTCCGCGTAGGAATCTGGCTACCGCACCACTAATGGGACTATTTGTTCATAGTGCGTATATATACTGCGCTACTAAAGTAGGACTTTCTTTTCAGTCCAGTTTCTTACCCTCCAATAGAGTCACAGACGTAAAGCCTCCCCGCGACGCCACGTGTGGGAGTAAGGCCAAGTTCGGCTTACCATCGGTATTGAGACATCGTGTATATTAATATTTGAATAGTCATATTTGGCACTATATCGTCGAGTTGGACGTAGTCTATTAAGCTAATAATAGTCTGTTAATATATAGTGCTTCGTGCGGTGAGAATACTACCGTAGTCAGTACCCCATCGTTTCGGGCAGAGAACTGGCTGCTTATCCAGGGTGGTTGACCCCACGTGAAGCTGCACCCGAGGAGCCCCAGAGCCGACGAGCGAGTGGACCTGTATACCGGATTATTCTACCGACGACAGCCCGCCTTCCCCGGCACGGATTATGCTTTGTATACGTTGATTATTCCATGGATAAAGACCCCCGACACTGCCGTGTGTTGGAACACCCCCCCTGGAGAGGACGCAAGGTGAGGAGACGCTCTGCAAGACGAGGTCGCTTCACGTCTCTCCTCCGTGGACCGGAGGACGCCGGCCCACAAAGAGTCCACCTGCTTTCATCTGTGGTCCAAGGATCGCCGGCGCATTGAACGGCACTACAGTGGGTTCACCTGGGATACCCTTGGCCGGATGAGGCAGCCGGATTCTACCCCCCCCCCTTCCTACTCCTGTCGGCTTACAAGCGACCGGATTAACCCCCCCTAGTGTATCCAGTCTATAATCATTAAAGTATCATTGCTGCTTTTCCTTAACAATTCCAGGTCGTATATGTACCACCTGCGCCTTCAGAGATTGGACATTCTCTATTGATATACCGACGAATACTCTTGCCATAAAAGTGCATACTAATTCCCATTCATAAATGTGATTGATTTGATTAAGTGCTTGCTCTACACACCATCGCTGTGTAGAAATAAAGACCTATTTCTAATTCGTACATTTGTGTTGGATCCGTTTCATCTACGTGACAGTGTTCATCATAATATATTTATGCCGAGTACTGGGTGGCCGAATATTAAGTACAAAGGTAGTGGTAGTAAGTATCATATCTAGTAATACAGTCAGGGAATTGTACCCCTCAGTTACAGTTAGAATAGTTAGGATATCAATTGTGCATGAAAGGACTATATTTATATTGTTTGATTAGTATTATGAGATTCCCTGGCAGATTTCGTACAGTCAAAATCCGTTGATCAACTTGAGTTTCAGTGAACACATTGCACTCACCAAAGGCTGCGGTGGTTGAGATGTAGTAACGTTACGTTAGTCCAGTTGACTCCAGCAGCGCCTCAAACATGTTCTTTATCTCGTTTCCATGTTGTATATTAATTATCTCTCCAAGTAGTTGCTAAATGGTTTGTTAGTTTGTTACTGCGTTCTTTTTATGTGGATTCATAGCGAGCGTTTGTTTTGTTTACAATAGAGAGGGTCTATTTCTTTCCGTAGCCGCATTTCTTGCGCACTTCTGATTGGCCAGTGGCCAGACTCGCCTCGTATCATTCTACGCGGGTGGGGATGAGGATAATAATAATAATAATAATCACTACCGCTCGCTATCAATCTACGCCGTATATAACGCAAATAACGCAGTGACGAACCATTCAGTAATGTAAGTAGCGTTACTGAATTTCAAAAGTAATGCGTTAGAGTACTAGTTGCGGCAAAAAGTAACTTCGTTTCTGTAACGCGTTACTTTGTAACGCGTTAGTCCCAACACTGCTCATATGTCACTAAGCATAGCTTTATAGGTTAGTTTAACCCCCTTAGTTGTGAGTACACGGTACATAAACACACATGCTGTTTCTCAACACAACAAACCAGATCATTTTCACATCTGTAACAAACAACCCGATTTGCATGGAGAAGCTAAATACCAGTGACAAGACAATTCACACATAACTCGCATCGTATCCTAAATGTAGTGCAGCAACACTCGTTTTGGAAAACATCGTTATTTACAAAACATTTAGAAGGGAAAGAAAGAAGAAGTGTTCAAGGTCTGGTCAAGACCCTTCCTACCGTGAGCGCAGATCAAGCAAAACTGCAGTCTCTAACAAGGCACCAATAGTAAACACAGCATTCCTGTGGTGTCGACATGGGCAGCGTCGCCGCTCCATCCCGCCGCTACGGTTACCCTTGTTGACGCAGTCCTCGCTGGCCGGCCTCAGGGTAGGTTCGACTAACATCCTCTGTCAAAGATGACGTCGTAGTCAGAGTGTTTAAAGCATGTTATAGTCTCAGAACGTTCAACAGTGTAGCATTAAGCTAACGGCCGCTCTCGGCCGATAGCAGCAAGCTAACGTTACCTAGCCTAGTGACACAACAGGCTAGCACCTGCAGCTAACAGCTGACTGGCTAACAGGTAGGCCACAACTAGCACGCAAGCTAAGCAGCTATCACCTGAACTTGTATACAACGATATAACAAGCCACACTCAGACAGGCCGCCGTTCCGAAGCCCTCCTCACCTTTTAAGAGAGAAGAGAAACGAGATGTTAACACAGTTTTACAGCGGTGATTTTACCATACATCCGGCGGAGCCAGCACAAGTCCCATCTGGGCTGTAGCCGACTTGAACATGGATTTTCCGATAACGATCATCCATGCCCACATTTCCTCGTTTAGGGTATACTCTCATTTGCATATGAAAGACGGGGCCTATACGGTGACCGAGAAGTACCCACGCGTCCAGAGATCCTGGGATCACCAGTTCTACTGGTCGTGGCCCACTAGTTGCTATAATGGGCTTCAAACCAAGATCCTCCGCGGTCGCCTAAAAAGGCTGAACAAAGGACCCTAATCTGGGGCCGGTTTTCGTAAACATTGTCAGCTAGCCCCCATAGCACTAACAGACAAGTGGTGCTCGCAAGCAAACATTACTCACCAAACCTGGAACCCACCGCTTCCCACAACAGCGGTGCGTCCTACAGTCCAGCTGTGTCGCTGGAGGGTTTTACCCCATCCAGCCGCAGCAAGGAGGACTGCAGTTGGGAGGCATGTAGCGGCGTGAACTCCCAATACGAAAAAACCGGCGGAGGTGTAGAATGATCATCATCTTCCAGACACTCCAGTACGAAGACAATATCGCCGTATTTTCTCGAAAAATAGTGAGAGAGAAAATAAAGATATGATGTCAACGTATCTCTTGTTTTCCAACTTTCTCCTACTAACAACATCGTCAAGTGGGGATCTAACGAAGGCACTTCCTTGTGGTGAAAGCGAAGAAGGAGGCGAGTATGTGGCCCCAGGTAAGCTGATAGGGGTGTGGTCAGATGAATATTGGGATATAAAGGTACATTGTGGTCTTTATTCAGTGCGCGTGCACGTGCGAGGTACAGTGCAGTAGTGATGCCGAGCGGAGCCATTATGATACAGAACTAACCTTACTGTCATGCACTTGTCCTAATATACTAACCTACACTGTAGCACTCAACACTTTGATGAACATTGTTGCTCAGCTGATAGAGTTGTGCCCTTCCTGATGGCTTGTCGTACAGAACTTGTAAGTCGCTTTGGATAAAAGCGTCAGCTAAATGACTAAATGTAAATGTAAATGTGTGTGTGAGAGACACTGCTAATTGTGCCACACAGTAAAACAGTTTCTGTCTATAATGAGACAGAGGGCGACATCGCAGCTCTTCATGCTCATTTCACCATCTATACCATGGAGACCATGTGTATCAACACGAATAAACATGTTGCACTAAACATTGCAATGGGGAATATTCCATTCTGTATATATTGCGTACAAAGTCTGCAAACCTAGTAATAATAAAAAAGCAATAAACATCCATAATAAGTCTCTCACCTGTCTGGGTCATTTCTTGACCTCGACCGGGCTTGGGCACGCCCTGCCCCCCTCGATGTCCCTGGGACCCAGGCAAATCATTGCTGTAGAGGGTGGGCAATTATTTTTCCCATGGGGCCGAATGAGCAACTGAAAATATGTTGGGGGGCCGGGCCAAAATTCTCAATTATGCATAATATACATTTTATTTCTATATAAAAAGCAGTAAATGGCATTGTTTTGACCCCTGGTAAGAGTGTATGATATTATTTGGCAATTAAAAGGTGAGGTTAGCTTTCAAAAATATCATTTATTCAAATAGAATTTATTTCCAAAATGATAAACAAAATGTGAAACATTAATAACAAAGGGCATTTTGAGTTTCATATACTATTGAAACAAGGATTTTCTTAGCTTTCTAAAGACATCACATCATCTTATAGCAAAAATAAACAAGACATGTCACTGAACTGTGTAAAGAAAAGTGTCCCAGTTGTGTAGCCTTTTTTACCTTACATGCCTATATTAAACATTTAATGTTTTCAGAACTGTGCAAAAAAAAGAAAAAAAGATATCAAGTGTCCCATTTCACTTGTTATATTTCCACATTTTAGTGTTCTTCAGTTTTTTTTCTTTTTCATTCAGTGTGATAAATCCAGTCTCTGTTGAGCTTTAACAAGTCCATCAAAGTCAGGTTGCATGTCTGAGGTGGAGATGCGAAGCACAGCTGCCAGATGTTCATCAGTGAGAGAGGATCTGTACCTGGACTTGGTAAACGTCATGACTGAGAATGTCTGTTCACATATGTAGGTGGATCCAAAGAGAACCAACATCTTCTGAGCATGTCTCCTAAGCGTATATTGTGCGTGTGAACGTTGACATGAAAAAAAATTTATTTAAATCTTTTTTATTATTATGTAATCTTTCGCGGACCGGTCAGGCCCGCGGGCCATACAATGCCCAGGTCTGCTATAGACAATGACATGTAAAAATACATTATTTTCAACTTTTATGAACAGAGTTATAACTAAACAAAAGCACTAATAATAATAATTATTATTGTATATTGTATTATATATATATATTTTTTTTTTCATATTTCATATTTCATATTAATTCATATTTTAATAATGGGGAAGCCTGGCTTCCGTTGGCTTCCAGGAGGATTTGCCACTGCAGCACTGTGCATGCTATCATACAGACTATCATATTAATCCTTGTGGGTGTATTCTCACTGGTTTATAATGTATTACTGTATCTACAAATCCTTCTGTTTAATGCAATCGTCATCATAGCCTTCGTTCTAGCTATCTAATCTATGGATGGTGACCAGTGTTAATTTTGTAGCGTGTGTACACAGACGAAAGAGTATCTACGGGGGAGAGCAAGCCTGTGTCTGGGATATAGGTTCCAAGCTAATAAAGTTAGCTATTCTCGCAGCCTAGCCATCCTCTTTAGCCTCCGTCATCTTAAATGTTCTTTTAGTAGAACTCTTCGGCTGCCGAGATAGTAGCGGATTCCGTTCATGGTTATTGGTATAAGCTGTAGTCAAAAGGGAGACCTGGGATGTGGTGTCTAGCCTCTCGTAGCTTGGCGTTTAGTGGGCCATAAACGGTGCAGAGCTTAGCTATCGCCGGAAACGGAAATGGGAAATGCTGCAATAATAACGTGAATTATTCTAAAAGTTATAATTATTTTGTCTCATCTTGTTTTAGTCAACATAAATTAAGAGAGAATTCGTCATGGTTTTTGTAAAGTGCGTCGTCAGTTGTAGTCAACGATATTTAATTAATTATTTAGTCACGTTAGTGTCACATGATCTACATTAACGTGACGTCATACGTTGACGACCATATTTATAATAATTTCAGTTGACAAAATTAACACTGATGGTGACGGAGATGTATTGATGTAGAGTTTCTGACAGTGAACGATTTCATAAGGTGAAGATTTTGAACATCAATTAAAAATAAAAGAAAATGGAAGGCAGACACCGCAATTGTGTATTTTTCAGACGAGAGGGAGTAAGGGACAACATTCTTCTAATATGGAAAACTACAAACAGAATGGCTAACTGGATCGGCTAAGCGAGGGAAGCTATTTTGAAAGAGACAATGTCATTCCTTCTTAGTAGGATGGTGTGAAAATTTAAACACACACACTTGCACTGCTTTAGCTCGGTTTATTTGATGTTTTCTTTCATCTTCGCTGAAACTGATGGTTATAGGCGTGGTGGGATAGGAAGGATATTTATCTAGCCTTGACTGGGAGGCATGTTCTGCAGATTCATTAAGGCTTGTGAGTTGTAACTTTAATCCAAACACGTTACCTTGTATTTGATTGTGCTGTTGTAACCGATTGGAAATATATTCTGTGTTTTTGTGTGAAGAGCTACAGTATCATTGTATTACATGGGTGGAACCGTAATGGGAACTAATGCATACTATACGATCACAACGCTGTTATTGTAATGCTTTTTGGTAACAATAGGTTTGTTTAAAGCATTTTGTGAGGCAGTCTGTTCTGTGATTTGAACAGGTTGTTAACAGTAAATGCACTTGAGCTCAACCTGAACGTCTGCATTATTTTTTCGAACCGAGAGGAGTTACACGTTTGTTGTGTCTGGGCCAAAAGCAAGGGTTTCTCGCTGGCCGAGCCGGGCCTGCTCCAGGTACTCCACCTGACGGTCCAGGACGCCCGCTTGGGCTTGGAGCTGACCCTCAGGGCCTCCACTTGTGCGGCCAAGCCTCGCTTTGTCTCTGTTTCCTCTTCTTTTACCTCGGGGGAGGCGTGTGGGGCGCTTTGTCGCTCCTCTGGGAGCGCCTCTGTCTTTGCCGCCGGTTTCGGCGCGGCGCGGGGCTGTTCTTCGGACATCGTGGGTCTCTCTCTCTCTCGGTCAATCAAGGAAGTGAGTTAGGATGTTGATCCTGTTCGTGACGCCAAATGTAGCAGGGTGGATTATCCCTGCTTTATGGGAGTGGTTGTACACGGCCACCTGGTAGCGGGACGCAGCAGAGCTGAGTCTAGCTGGGTCCCCGACTGTAGGCCAGGAATGTCGAAGTGGAGGTCGAGCAGCAGGAGCGGATGGGGCCTAGGATTAACTGACCTAGGGGTGGTACTCTGGTCCTTCTTGCCCTCCAGGGCGATCAGCAGTAGCTCCCCACACACCTCCACTTCCCCCAATACTTCCTGAACCCTCCCACATCTGATGGCAGTAAGATGGATAATGTTTTCGCTCCCCAAAGCAGTACCCTTCCTTAATGACCTGTAGAGACCTTTAACAATGAACTATAGGCAGGGGTGGGGAAAGGGTTAAATAATAATGAGCATTACCCGGGCAGAAAAGGGTTAAGACAACAGACTCAGTAACAGACACACACAGTGCTCCCATTCAGTGTTCTTTAGTGAAGTCTGATTCAAGTTACAATTAATTACAGTCTGATTCAAGTTATTTACGCCCTGGGCACCTAGTGCTCTCACTCTGTAACACAGACTAAAGTGCTTCCCACACTGGGCTAGACACAGTAACAACACCTTCCCTTTAAGGGTTTATATATACTGTTCCGCTACTCCATAGGTGGGGAGAGAGGGGAGGAAGAGGGAAGGGATAAAGGGGTTACTGAATGGGAATTTTATAAAAGAACACACATATTATTACACTAAAAAAAAATTAACAGTGGGTCCACATTTAGCAAGCGTGCAGTGTAGTGGCGTCCTCTGCTGGGCTGAAGAGGTGGGCCGGCGCGCGTGCTAAATTGTGGTACTCGCCTAAACACAGCTAAACTGTGGGTCGTGTTGAACCCTCCTGCTATGACACCTATACACAGCTAACGCAAGGTGGCCAATGTCTACCACCTGGTCTTCGGCGATGCTCACCTGTTGATTCATTCACAGTGTCTCTGGCACATTAACCAAACGGTAAGCTACCACAGATATTTCTAGGATAACCCGTTGTGGAACTGAGTTTATCCGGCGCATTAATCAAACGCTCAACTACCGCATGTATTTCTGGGATAACCCGTTTTGTAGCTGAGTCTGTTCCTCGCACGCTCGCTCGCTGGTGCTCTCGTTGTAGACGTCCTTCCTCCTCCGTGTAGAACGCCAAAGAGGAAGTTCCTCTCTGCTGCACTTGGCGTTGAACTCATTCTTCCTCGCCTGATGTCCTTCTTGCCCAGCGACCACCACCGCCCCCTGCCGGCACCTGTAGTCCTGTCTCGCTATGAAACGTCAATGTTCTGTAGAAGGGGAATCAAAGAGCAGCAAGTTAATAGTCAATGTCGGGGAGGGGTGATCAAAGAGAACCGCACGTTAAGTGTCCATGTCCGGGTAGGTATGGTCAAGAGCGGTCAACTGGTTACAACGTCCTTGTGAACACAGGAAATGCAAAAGATTAACGTTAGCCACCCTGAATAATAACCAGACATATTCAGGTGGCTACACATGCAATATGATATGTGGACTCCAGTTTAATAAATCCAAACGTAGACCATGTGGTTTAATTTATTCCGCCACTTTGTACCACTTTCTTTTGTAACACTTAATTTTTTTATCATCTTTTATTATCTTTATTTGCTTTTTCTGGTCGCGCAGGACCGACAGAGGGAGAGAGGGAGAACAGGAGGAGAAGAAGGGAAGACATGCGGCATATGGCCACCGGGTCTGGGAAACGAACCCGGGGCGACTCAACACGCTATGTGGTGCTACTGGAGCGCCACTGTAACACTTTCTTTTAGCTCTGTTAGTGAAACGATGCCGCTATCGGCCGTATAGCATACCGGTCCCATATTGCAACGGGTTGTAGATCTAATAACGCATTATCAACAAGAAAGAATTATGCAATTTAAACAAACAACAGGTGAACCAGAGGCAGAGAAAGGCAGAGAAAGGTTGGAGGAGGGAGAAGCCTTTGCAGGGACTAGTATGGAAACAGGTGTGTGACGACCCACCAGTGCCACTGCACAGCAGAGTTTGAAAGTAATTGCAGCGTACAGTAGATATGTTCTCTGACTGTATGCACAAATTGATTGATTGATTGAAAACTTTATTAACAGATTGCAGAATGGGTACAATACAGTACGGCTCAATACACACAATTGTTAAGGGGATGCAGACCAGAGAAAGGCTTTTGTCTTGTTTACATCAGGGTCCCCCATTTTCAATTCATCAGGACATATATGACATACATGACATACAGATAGACAGTACTGTTTAAGAGATCATAAAAAAAAAAATCATTCGAGGGGGGGGGGGGGGGGGGGGGGGGGTTGGACATTTACCGGGGCCAGTTTCGAATTGCAGCCTCCCGTAGGTGCTCTTTGAGAGCAGTTTTGAAGGAGGGTAGGGATTCACATTATTTTACGGCCGTGGGTAGGGCGTCGCTCCACATTGATGTGGCATAATTGCAAAACGTGTTTAGTCCCTTGTTTGAGCCGAATCTGGGTGAAAGAAAAACATTTGAAAACGAGACCCATTGTTTTGCATATTAACTTGACACAAAGGTAAATTAGCGGATTGTGTTTTGTTATTTGATGATTCGTTGATTGATTGATTGATTGATTGATTGGCTTGATATGTTATTTCAGACAAATGGGGGCCTCTTGACAGCTTATTCCCTGGCTGCTTTTTGTTGCCAGTCCGCCCCTGCTGTAGTTTAGTCACGCGGGCGGGGATTACTGACGGATTACTCTGGTGGACTCTGTGTTGACAGGAGGAATTTGGGGTTAAGAGATGGTTTGGAAGTCTTCAATCCCTTCCCCCATTTTAGACAGTTTTAGCAACAATAGTTACATTTTTAACAAATTGATTGATGTACAGTAAGGGTTCCAGGCCTCCCTCACTCCCCGCCCACTTCACATCCTCTATGTTAGGGGTGGAGTCGACATGGGGGTAAAGTACTGTACTATTTGTACTCATTGACAGATTTATACATCTTTAATAAGCGGTTCCCTTTGGGGAAAACTGCCAAGAGACAGTATCTCGTCACTTAAAGAGACAGTATCTCATCACTTAAAGGGACAGTATCTCGTCACTTAAAGGGACAGTATCTCGTCACTTAAAGGGACAGTGTCTCGTCACTTAAAGGGACAGTGTCTCGTCACTTAAAGGGACAGTCTCTCGTCACTTAAAGGGACAGTGTCTCGTCACTTAAAGGGACAGTGTCTCGTCACTTAAAGGGACAGTATCTCGTCACTTAAAGGGACAGTGTCTCGTCACTTAAAGGGACAGTGTCTCGTCACTTAAAGGGACAGTGTCTCATCACTTAAAGGGACAGTGTCTCGTCACTTAAAGGGACAGTGTCTCGTCACTTAAAGGGACAGTGTCTCATCACTTAAACTTTAAGTGATGAGACACTGTCCCTTTAAGTGATGAGACACTGTCCCTTTAAGTCTTAAAGGGACAGTGTCTCATCACTTAAAGCAGGGCTGTACAGTGCGATATATATGTTGCACGTGCGACACTGACGTCAGTTTGTGCGATGAAAGGATTGACTTCAATAGCACTGGTGCGATGGCCCGCGATGGCCCGCTATCCACTTGGTACTTGTAGTCTTGTGCGATTAAATACAATGTCCCTTCTGCGTAAGACTCCATATATCAAACACCAAATCCAATAATCCCTAGCGAACAATATCCCGCGAGTTGCGAGCAGTGACTCATATCCGCTCGGCTCAGCTCACAACACAGCAGGTGAGCAGGACTCGTCTCAGCAGCGTTTGGAACGCGGACATTGAAACAGAGCTAGTGGATAGTGTTGTCGCGACCCAAAACAAATCCCTGCTGTTTTATTCGGCAACGGGTCAAATGCATATAACATGCTTTGCAATCCTCGCGTCATAAAGTCCGAAATGAACATTACGTTAGCATGAGCTAACAACAAGCTGTTCATAGCCATATTTATATAGAGAGAACAGCAGACGGGCAGAGTGAGGAGGAGGGGGCAGACATTCTCCCTTCTCTGTGTGTGTGTGTGTGTGTGTGCGTTTGGAAAGATCACATGAAGTCAGACGAGTATATTATATTGATAGTAAATGTACTGAGGGTGGACAGATAATGTTGATATTTAAACATAAAAAATACAATACAAATTAAATGTATTCATGATCATGCAACATAAAACGGTTGCGTGTTGTGAGTTCCAAAACATTTAACTTAAAGTTTAAAGCTCAATATATCAAAACGTGGAGGTCTATGTGTATTAAAAACAATAGATTGTTTTTCCTTTAAAAGTCTGGAAGAGGTCAAAAATAAAAATGTCAAATGATATTTCCGTTGCCTTTTTTGAGTTGATCTAAATGTTACTGATTGTGTTAAATGGGCTTATGTTATGATATCGTCTCATATCGATTGCAGGCACCTGCATCGTATCATATCGTGGCATATATCAGCAAATATCGTATTGTTGTCCAAAGAATCTATATCGTATCGTATCGTGATGAAACTGGTGATTCCCACCCCTAGTAGAGTCCATACACCCAACACCAAATCCCATAATTCCTTACACGTAACGTGTCTGGCTGTGTGACGTCAACTTGTCAGCATGAAAATGACAGCCAAACATGGCACTGCAACTAAATAACACAAATACAATAGGCACATTTGTGACTGTTACAAATATAACACATTTTATACTTGTGCTACAAGATTTTGGCCTGTGCTACAAAACGATCAACCTCTGTAGCACCAGTGCTATGTGCAAAAAAAGTTAACGTACAGCCCTGACTTAAAGGGACAGTGTCTCGTCACTTAAAGGGACAGTGTCTCGTCACTTAAAGGGACAGTGTCTCATCACTTAAAGGGACAGTGTCTCGTCACTTAAAGGGACAGTGTCTCGTCACTTAAAGGGACAGTGTCTCGTCACTTAAAGAGACAGTGTCTCATCACTTAAAGGGACAGTGTCTCATCACTTAAAGGGACAGTGTCTCGTCACTTAAAGGGACAGTGTCTCGTCACTTAAAGAGACAGTGTCTCATCACTTAAAGAGACAGTGTCTCATCACTTAAAGGGACAGTGTCTCGTCACTTAAAGGGACAGTGTCTCATCACTTAAAGGGACAGTGTCTCGTCACTTAAAGGGACAGTGTCTCGTCACTTAAAGAGACAGTGTCTCATCACTTAAAGGGACAGTGTCTCATCACTTAAAGGGACAGTGTCTCGTCACTTAAAGAGACAGTGTCTCATCACTTAAAGGGACAGTGTCTCATCACTTAAAGGGACAGTGTCTCGTCACTTAAAGGGACAGTGTCTCATCACTTAAAGGGACAGTGTCTCGTCACTTAAAGGGACAGTGTCTCGTCACTTAAAGAGACAGTGTCTCATCACTTAAAGGGACAGTGTCTCATCACTTAAAGGGACAGTGTCTCATCACTTAAAGAGACAGTGTCTCATCACTTAAAGGGACAGTGTCTCATCACTTAAAGGGACAGTGTCTCATCACTTAAAGGGACAGTGTCTCATCACTTAACCCTTGTGTCTGGAAAAAAAAAGTGTTACACTCTTACCATTAAGGGACAAAATTGTCCTCTTGAAAAACGCAATAAAAATATTATATGTTGAAATAATTTTTCACTTTTTTTTCATAAATCTTTTATTCAACTTCAGCTCTGATCATAACCACCTAAAATGAAATATATTTGATCATTTTAACCCTTTAAATGCCAGTGTGTGTGATGGCATCACAAATTATTGTAAAAAAAAAGAAACACACAAATATTAATATTTTCAATATATCAAATGCAAAATAGATTTTTCTGTGGGGGATTATTACAGGCTAGCATATGTCAATGATTAGCAACAACACAGATTTTTAATGGATTTTATTTATGTTTTGTAATGTCAGATTGAAAGAAATACTCAGCCCTGATCATAACCACCAAATATTTAATTCATTTTATAATTTGTAACCCGTTAAATGCCAGTGTGTGTGATGGCAATATTTTCAATATATCAAATGCAAAGTGGAATTTTCAGGGGGGGATTATTACAGGCTAGTATATGTCAATGATTAGCAACAACACTGATTTCGATGGATTTTTTGTTTTCTTTTTTAATATCAGATAAAATAAATACTCTCATGAAGTAAAAAGGTACTGTATAGTTCAAGTCTCCTTGATAACAGAGGCCAATGTGAACCACTGCTCCCACAACCTCATGACATCACCTCTGAACCCTTTGCTAGTGTGAGAATGTGGTCTGGAACACAGCCCAATTGTTGGATACACACAGGAGAGGAGATTGGAGCGTTTCAAGAGTTTTAATGAACAGTGTCAGTGGTACAGGAATTGGAGGGGGAATAGAACGGGGTTAGGTCTTGCTCTTGTCTTGGGGGGCTGCTGAGGCAGCGAGTGGGCAAGTGGTCCTCTTCTTGGACCGGGGAGGTCCAGGCAGGAACGGTCCTTGGGGCACAGGAGAAACAGGTTAGGCAAGGCAAAACAAAGGGCAGATTCTAGCAGAGCTTTAGGTAGAGACGTCGTACCTGGGTAGTGGTAATTAATACCACGACGGCTTCTGGTCAGCGTCGAGGGGTAGAAGTAGTCGCCTCCTCAGAGGGGGATATGATGCAGCCGTGAGGAGTGAGGTGCCTGGCAGCGTGCGAATCAGGGGATGAGGTGCAGCTGGGCTGGGTGACGTGACGTGAAGTGATGCTGGTCGTATAAGGGTGAATGGATGGGTGAATGGAGAAAGAGAGGATGAGGAGGAGTGCGTGGAGGATGGAGAGGGGGATGAAGAGGAGTGTGTGGAGAACGTGAGGGAAAAAGGAGGGGGAGTGAAGTATGCCCGTGCTGTGATTATAACAGCTAGTTTGTAGTGCAGAGTCCTATTACCTTATTGCACACTAGAAATCCATACAACATCACTTTGAACAAGAACATTCCAAGAACAACAAAAAACTAAACATTCAAACGTGTGTGTGTTTGTGTGTGTGTGTGTGTGTGTGTGCGTGCGTGCGTGCGTGCGTGCGTGCGTGCGTGCGTGCGTGCGTGTGTGTGTGTGTGTGTGTGTGTGTGTGTGTGTGTGTGTGTGAGTTCAGTCTTGTAACAGGTCACCAGAACTGGAACCATGCTGCACTAATAAAAACACATTCCACCCCGAGACAGTTAAGGAAGTTCAGAGTATCGGGGAAGATACTCCAGTCCTTCTACTCAGGAGCTGTAGAGAGCATCTTGACCGGAAACATCACTGCCTGGTATGGAAACAGCACGGCACAAGACAAGAAGGCCCTACAGAGAGTGGTGCGCTCAGCCGAGCGTACCACGGGTATTGCACTACCTCCCCTGCAGGTTCTATACAACAAGAGGTGCAAATCCAGAGCCTGCAGGATAATGAAAGACCCTCACCACCCCAATAACAGCCTGTTCCAGCTGCTGAGGTCAGGCAGACGCCTGCGAACCCCAGCTACTAGGACAGAGCGGCTTAGGCTCAGCTTCTTCCCCCAGGCCATCAGAGTCCTGAACAATGAACATTGAGTACCACTGTAACACTTTAGCATGAGCGGGCACACACTCAGGCCGCACGCACCCTCACTTATTGCCAAAAGGAAAGGCCACTTTAAATTAGTATTAGCACCAGTAACAGTGTATTGCACTACTATTACTACTACTGTTAACTGTCAACTGTTACCCGTCATTGCACAAATATATTGTTACCTGCTACCTGTTATTGCACAATTTTATTGCACACATTTTTTGTATTGGATTCTATTATATGTTATATGTTGTACCAATTGCACATCGTTGCGGGCAAGACCACCCGCATTTCATTGTATATCCGTATGCCGTGACAAATAAAACTCTTGACTTGACTTGACTTGACTTGAGACGCTGTGTTCTACTCACTCTGTGTTCTAGTTGGGTCAAGAACCAAAATTCTGTGACCATTCTCTGGCTAAGATGTTTTGATGATTGATTTGACTTCTATGCACCTTTTATAAAATATTTAGCCCCTGTGTCCCTCCCAAAAATCCCGGAATTTTTTGTCAGATGGCCAAATCCAAAATACCTGCTGACGCCATCTTGAAAAATTCACTTTTGATCCAGAGCACCTATAATCATGTATGAATACACTTTTTTGTGTAAGTCAACCATGACGATTCCAATTCTGACATCAGTTTGACTCTATGACATACATTTGACCCAGAAATCCAAGATGGCCACCATCTAGTAGAGCGAAAATATAACTTTTAATGTCAAAACCAATTTGACCATGGTACTGCTGTACTTTAAACAACTACCTTCATAAGGATCTAAGCAAAATAATTGATGAATGTACAGTATGATAAGATAACTAATTATACTTCAAAATACGCTCTCTTAAATAGCTGTAACTTGAACATTCTTTTTTTTTACTTTTTCTTTTTACTTTTTTTCTTTTTTCTGGCCATGCAGGGCCGATAGAGGGAGAGAGGGAGGACGCGAGGAGAGGTAGGGAAGACATGCGGCAAATGGTCGCCCATGTCGACAAGAGCGGTGTAGGGTTCTTGCAGATCTACAGAGTGGAGAGAGAGCTTCTGAATGAGCTTGCTCTTCTGTGTCTTCCTATATGTGCCGTTGGAGTTGAATAAGGCCACACATTCCTCGACAACACGATGTTCCAGCAACTCTGAGAGATTCACAAGTTGACTGACCTCAACCAGGTCGATCACTGCCTTGAGAGCACTCCGCTCCATCTCAGCAGCTCTTGCTTTGAGTTCCTCCCCGGGCTTCTCCACGCAGGGCCGCTTGGCAAATGTCAAGCGTTTGCTCAGAGGGACAGGTGCATGGAGGGAGGTTTTCTTTCTGAACACCCGGTCTCGCAAGAAGCTGGTCAACTTCTCCTCTCCCACAGCATGGGCTGAGTTGAAGTCCGCGATGAGTTCATCGGAGGCAGGCATGGCTGACTGTAGGGTGCGGAGGGTGGGTGAGGCAGGATCAAATGGGAAGGAATCAAACTCATGCATGCATGCGACCAGGTCCTGCACACGCTGCTCATCTTCTCTCATCCTTTTCGGACCACATTCTATGTGCTTCCTCTTGGCTTTTTCTTTTTTGGCCAGGGCATTGTGAGCCACCCGGATCTTGGCCAAATTGTTCACATTTCTGGAGTGCACCAGCAGCTGCTTCTCATTCTGGAGGATGGAGAGCCAGCCAGACTTCATTTTTCATTGTACACTCGATCCACATGTCCCAGGCCATGTTGGAGTAGGGGTTGCATGTGATGGACTGAGTGAAGTCAGTATGAAGGAAGGCAACCTGATCAGCAAGGAGAGCTGTCAGCATTGCCCAGAAGTCAGGCAGCCACCTTCCATACCTATTGTTGTCGTACACTACCATCCATGGCAGCATGGCACGCAGAGAGCTGACATACTCATCCCAGTTGCAGATATGTACTGCATGCACATTCTGCATGAGTGCATCTGTCATAGACAGGAAGTCCCTCCAGTAGTCTGCCATGTCACTGGCCTCCACCTGGGTGAATAAATTGGTGATGAGGCGCTTGAGGTCAGTATCATCCTCCAGTGCCGCATGCGCAGCTGCACGGGGTTCATGGGAGAGACTCATATCTCTCAAAATCTCAAGGTTCTCCCTTGTCTCATCAGCCAGGTTGGGCATGAGCCTCCCCTTTACCAGCTGACTCATGAGTGCCTCATAGATGAGCCTCAAGCAACGCAGCCCCCTCTTGTAATTCTTGCCTTTCAGTGCACGGTCAACAGAGCCCTCTGCAATAACTCCTCCTGCCACGAGTACATCTCCTAGCTCACTCCCCTTGTAGCGCTTGTAGATAGCGCTCATCATCACACACTGTGTAACTACACACCCTCAAGACCCCTACGCTCTGCATCTTCTAACTACACACCCTCAAGACCCCTACGCTCTGCATCTTCTAACTACACACCCTCAAGACCCCTACGCTCTACATCTTCTAACTACACACCCTCAAGAACCCTACGCTCTGCATCTTCTAACTACACATCCTCAAGACCCCTACGCTCTACATCTTCTAACTACACAACCTCAAGACCCCTACGCTCTGCATCTTCTAACTACACACCCTCAAGACCCCTACGCTCTACATCTTCTAACTACACACCCTCAAGACCCCTACGCTCTGCATCTTCTAACTACACACCCTCAAGACCCCTACGCTCTGCATCTTCTAACTACACACCCTCAAGACCCCTACGCTCTTCATCTTCTAACTACACACCCTCAAGACCCCTACACTCTGCATCTTCTAACTACACACCCTCAAGACCCCTACGCTCTACATCTTCTAACTACACACCCTCAAGACCCCTACGCTCTACATCTTCTAACTACACCCCCTCAAGACCCCTACGCTCTACATCTTCTAACTACACACCCTCAAGACCCCTACGCTCTACATCTTCTAACTACACACCCTCAAGACCCCTACGCTCTACATCTTCTAACTACACACCCTCAAGACCCCTACGCTCTACATCTTCTAACTACACCCCCTCAAGACCCCTACGCTCTACATCTTCTAACTACACCCCCTCAAGACCCCTACGCTCTACATCTTCTAACTACACCCCCTCAAGACCCCTACGCTCTGCATCTTCTAACTACACACCCTCAAGACCCCTACGCTCTACATCTTCTAACTACACACCCTCAAGACCCCTACACTCTGCATCTTTTGGCCGTCTCAGACCTACTCCTATCCGAGCTCCGGGAGGGTCATCAAGGAGAAACCGCCTATTCTCAGTCCTTGCCCCACAATGTTGGAATGAACTGCCCACCCCAGTTAGGACAGCCGAAACCCGTCCAATCTTTCACGGTCGAGTAAAGACGCACTTCTTCAACCATTATCTGAAAAATTAAAAATAAATGTATTTAAAAAAAACTCTAACCCTAACTAACCTTACTGTCATGCACAAAATAAAATAAAATAAAAAGGTTTAAAACAAGAAAACATTCAAATGAATAAAAATAAAAAGATAAGAATAAAAAGGTTTAAAACATAAAAACATTTAAAATAAATAAAATAAAATAAAATAAAATAAAATAAAATAAAATAAAATAAAATAAAATAAAATAAAATAAAATAAAATAAAATAAAATAAAATAAAATAAAATAAAATAAAATAAATAAAATAAATAAAATAAATAAAATAAATAAAATAAATAAAATAAATAAAATAAATAAAATAAATAAAATAAATAAAATAAATAAAATAAATAAAATAAATAAAATAAATAAAATAAATAAAATAAATAAAATAAAATAAAATAAAATAAAATAAAATAAAATAAAATAAAATAAAATAAAATAAAATAAAATAAAATAAAATAAAATAAACATAGGAGCAGATTAAAAAACAGGCCCTAGTGGAAGGCAGAACAAAACAAATGGGTTTTAAGGCCTTGAAGGCAGCGAGGGAGACTGAGGCCTTGATGGACCCCGGCAGCTGACTCCACAGGCGCGGCCCCCAGAGAGGAACAGGCGCGGCCCCCAGAGTGGAACAGGCGTGGCCCCCAGAGTGGAACAGGCGCGGCCCCCAGAGAGGAACAGGCGCGGCCCCCAGAGAGGAACAGGCACGGCCCCCAGAGTGGAACAGGCGCGGCCCCCAGAGTGGAACAGGCGCGGCCCCCAGAGTGGAACAGGCACGGCCCCCAGTGTGGAACAGGCACGGCCCCCAGTGTGGAACAGGCCCCCAGAGTGGAACAGGCGCGGCCCCCAGTGTGGAACAGGCGTGGCCCCCAGAGAGGAACAGGCACGGCCCCCAGTGTGCAACAGGCGCGGCCCCCAGTGTGCAACAGGCACGGCCCCCAGAGTGGAACAGGCGCGGCCCCCAGAGAGGAACAGGCACGGCCCCCAGTGTGCAACAGGCGCGGCCCCCAGAGAGGAACAGGCGCGGCCCCCAGTGTGGAACAGGCGCGGCCCCCAGTGTGGAAAAACAAAACTTGTAAGTCGCTTTGGATAAAAACGTCAGCTAATTGACTAAATGTAATGTAATGATACCAAATCATAACGTGCATAACGTTTCCTGAGGTGTTACGTGAGGTCTTGGTGTCTTCATGGAGGAGATCTTGATTTTTGGAGTGTTCATAAATGGCAGAGCCGCAGCCTCTGTTCTTTTCTGGTTTTCTTGGACCTGATTATGTCCACGGAGTGAAACATAATACAAATCGCTAGCACCTGTGTGTGTGGCTCTGCAGTAACCCTAACCCTAGCACCTGTGTGTGTGGCTCTGCAGTAACCCTAACCCTAGCACCTGTGTGTGTGGCTCTGCAGTAACCCTAACCCTAGCACCTGTGTGTGTGGCTCTGCAGTAACCCTAACCCTAGCACGTGTGTGTGTGGCTCTGCAGTAACCCTAACCCTAGCACCTGTGTGTGTGGCTCTGCAGTAACCCTAACCCTAGCACCTAAGATAAGATAAGATAAGATAAGATATTCCTTTATTGATCCCCTTGGGGAAATTCAGGCATCATAGCAGCATGGGGGGAGGGGGTGGGTACAGGTAGTAAAACAACACAGTGTACAGGTAGTAAAAAACAACACAGGCAGTGTAAACAATTTGATCAATATGGTCAATATAATTTACTATCTGACTAGCTGAAGAAATATTCACAGTATTCACAGTGTCACATAATGTGCAGTATGCATAAGGTAGTGTTATAATTTACTATCTACTGAGTATGAGTATACATTATTCACAGTATCACAGTATCCACTGAAATATACATTATTCACAGTTATCCACATAAGGTGCAGTAAGCCTAAGGTAGTGTAGGGTGTCCTCCTTGGGTTCCTATAAGTCCCAGGTCAATGTCTGGTAGCAGTCGCTGTCGCTGCCCCCTGTTGTGGAGCCTGGAGGCTGCTAGTCGCTGCCCACTGTTGTGGAGCCTGATGGCCGCTGGTATGAAGGACTGTCCAAGGCGGTTAGTTGAGTGTCGGGGGGGAATGAGTCTGTGGCTGAACGAGCTTCTCATCTTGACTAGCTCGTCGTAGAGGGGGTGGTAGGGGTTCTCCATGATGGCAGCCAGCTTTCTTATCATCCCCCTCTCTGCCATCACCTCAAGTCTAGGTAGCTCGACTCCCACCACGGAGCTAGCCTTCCTCACCAGCTTGTTGAGCTTGTTGGTGTCCCTTGAGTTGATGTAGCCTCCCCAGCATGCCACAGCATAGAAGAGGACGCTGGCCACTACAGACTGGTAAAAAGACTGCAGCAGTCTGTTGCACACATTGAAGGACCTGAGTCTCCTCAGGACGAACAGCCTGCTCTGTCCCTTCCTGTAGAGGGCCTCTGTGTTGTCCGACCAGTCCAGTTTATTGTTCAGGTGTACCCCAAGGAACTTGTATGAGTCCACCATCTCCACATCCACCCCTCGGATGGAGATGGGAATCGGGGGGGGCCTCTTCTTGCCCCTCCGGAAGTCCACCACTAGCTCCTTGGTCTTACTGGTGTTGAGTTGGAGGTGGTTGATGTCGCTCCACCCCACAAAGCTCTCCACCAGGGCTCTGTACTCCTCCTCATCATCGTCAGTGATGTAGCTTACGATGGAGGAGTCGTCTGAGAACTTCTGCAGGTGGCACCCGCTTGAGTTGCGGCAGAAGTCTGAGGTGTAGAGGGTGAAGAGGAAGGTGTTGCTCACCAGTACGTCAGACTGACTGTCCTTTAGTCTGACGTACTGTGGCCTCTCAGTGAGGTAGTCCTTGATCCAGGCCACCAAGCCGTGCTCCGGCTGCATCGCGGAGAGCTTCTCCGCTAGCAGTGACGGCTGGATGGTGTTGAAGGCGCTGGAGAAATCAAAGAACATAATCCTCACTGAGCTGCGCAGCTTCTCCAGGTGCGTGTACGCTCTGTGGAGCATGTAGATGATGGTATCCTCCACCCCGATGTTTGCCTGGTATGCAAACTGCAGCGGGTCGAGGGAGTCACGCACCAGGGGCTTGAGGTGTTGCAGGACCAGTCTCTCAAACGTCTTCATGACGTGTGACGTCAGAGCGACTGGCCTGTAGTCGTTGAGGGTGCTGGGACGTCCCTTCTTGGGCACCGGGACAATGCAGGAGGTCTTCCAGAGCTGGGGCACCCTCTCCAGCCTCAGGGAGAGGTTGAAAAGATGCTGGAGCGGTGCTCCCAGCTGCTCTGCACATGCTTTGAGCACCCTGGGATTGGTGTTGTCCGGTCCTCTGGCCTTGTTTACATTAATCCTGGAGAGCTGCCTACTGACCTGACTGATTGTGATCGTCAGGGTTGGGGGTGTTAGGCAGTCTGCTGATGTTGGCGGTGGGGTGCCGTTGCTGATGGGTGTGGGTGGGTGGGGGGTGGGGGGGCTGCTTTGTAGGTGTGATCTGGTGCTGGTGTCGATGGGTGGGGGGAGGGGTGTGGGGAGGCCACTATGGTCAAAGCGGTTGAAAAACGAGTGTGTGTGGCTCTGCAGTAACCCTAACCCTAGCCCTAGCAAACTAACTGGTCTGGTCTCTACTAGAGGCGCTGGTTTCTACTAGAGGAGCTGGTCTGGTCTCTACTAGAGGCGCTGGTTTCTACTAGAGGAGCTGGTCTGGTCTCTACTAGAGGAGCTGGTCTGGTCTCTACTAGAGGAGCTGGTCTGGTCTCTACTAGAGGAGCTGGTCTGGTCTCTACTAGAGGAGCTGGTCTGGTCTCTACTAGAGGAGCTGGTCTGGTCTCTACTAGAGGAGCTGGTCTGGTCTCTACTGGAGGAGCTGGTCTGGTCTCTACTAGAGGAGCTGGTCTGGTCTCTACTAGAGGAGCTGGTCTGGTCTCTACTAGTGGAGCTGGTCTGGTCTCTACTAGAGGAGCTGGTCTGGTCTCTACTAGAGGAGCTGGTCTGGTCTCTACTAGTGGAGCTGGTCTGGTCTCTACTAGAGGAGCTGGTCTGGTCTCTACTAGAGGAGCTGGTCTGGTCTCTACTAGAGGAGCTGGTCTGGTCTCTACTAGAGGAGCTGGTCTGGTCTCTACTAGAGGAGCTGGTCTGGTCTCTACTAGAGGAGCTGGTCTGGTCTCTACTAGAGGAGCTGGTCTGGTCTCTACTAGAGGAGCTGGTCTGGTCTCTACTGGAGGAGCTGGTCTGGTTTCTACTAGAGGAGCTGGTCTGGTCTCTACTAGAGGAGCTGGTCTGGTCTCTACTAGAGGAGCTGGTCTGGTCTCTACTAGAGGAGATGGTCTGGTCTCTACTAGAGGAGCTGGTCTGGTCTCTACTAGAGGAGCTGGTCTGGTCTCTACTAGAGGAGCTGGTCTGGTCTCTACTAGAGGAGCTGGTCTGGTCTCTACTAGAGGAGCTGGTCTGGTCTCTACTAGAGGAGCTGGTCTGGTCTCTACTAGAGGAGCTGGTCTGGTCTCCTATAGAGGAGCTGGTCTGGTCTCTACTAGAGGAGCTGGTCTCTACTAGAGGAGCTGGTCTGGTCTCTACTAGAGGAGCTGGTCTGGTCTCTACTAGAGGAGCTGGTCTGGTCTCTACTAGAGGAGCTGGTCTGGTCTCTACTAGAGGAGCTGGTCTGGTCTCTACTAGATGAGCTGGTCTGGTCTCTACTAGAGGAGCTGGTCTGGTCTCTACTAGAGGAGCTGGTCTGGTCTCTACTAGAGGAGCTGGTCTGGTCTCTACTAGAGGAGCTGGTCTGGTCTCTACTGGAGGAGCTGGTCTGGTCTCTACTAGAGGAGCTGGTCTGGTCTCTACTAGAGGAGCTGGTCTGGTCTCTACTGGAGGAGCTGGTCTGGTCTCTACTGGAGGAGCTGGTCTGGTCTCTACTAGAGGAGCTGGTCTGGTCTCTACTAGAGGAGCTGGTCTCTACTAGAGGAGCTGGTCTGGTCTCTACTAGAGGAGCTGGTCTGGTCTCTACTAGAGGAGCTGGTCTGGTCTCTACTAGAGGAGCTGGTCTGGTCTCTACTGGAGGAGCTGGTCTGGTCTCTACTGGAGGAGCTGGTCTGGTCTCTACTAGAGGAGCTGGTCTGGTCTCTACTAGAGGAGCTGGTCTGGTCTCTACTAGAGGAGCTGGTCTGGTCTCTACTGGAGGAGCTGGTCTGGTCTCTACTCAAGTTCAAGTTCTTTAATAGTTGTCATACAGAAGTACAGAATACTTTCATACAAAATGCTTTTTACTGTTACGCTCCAGAGACTGTGCTAGACAAGATAGTATCAAATAACATAATAACATAATATAGCATGTAATTTAGACGAAGAAAAATGAGGTCACAGTGTTCGGTATAGACATATGTACAATGTTTTGAGTTACCATATAATATACAATACTATGCAGTGTACTAATGTACAGTACTATCTAGTGCAAAGCAGAAATGGGATGAGGTACAATTTTAGGTACAATTTACAGTAAGGTGTACGAGTTGTAGTGCAATCCTTCATCCATAAATATAAAGTGTGGGGAGTGGGTGCTACAGTGTGTTTGTTTAAAGTGGGTGTGTGCTATAAAGTGTGTGGAGTGGGTGCTACAGTGTGTTTGTTTAAAGTGAGTGTGTGCGTGTGGATGTGTGTGCTATGTGCGTTTGGTGGTTGTTGTTGTGTAGTGTTCATTCATTGTTCGTTTAGCAGCCTGATGGCCTGGGGATAGAAGCTTCTTCTGAGTCTTTCTGTGCTCGCCTTGAGACTCCGGTATCGCTTGCCTGACCGCAGCAGTTCAAAGAGGCAGTTGTTCGGGTGACTGGAGTCTTTAATGATTCTCTTAGCCTTGCCCTTGCAACGCTTGTTGTAAATGTTCTGGAGGGTGGGGAGGCGTGTAGCTTTATGCCAAGCAAGCAGTGCAAAAATTTACCGTAGTGGCGTGCAGTAATGCGCCTTTCATTTTCCGCCGCCCAGCGCCCAGGTCGCGCGGAAATAGGCTGTCTATTGCCATTCTCTTTGACAAACTCTAACCTTAACCAGCTCCTTAACAACGCCTAAACTTAACCGTTCTAACCTTAACCAACTCCGAAACAATGCCTAACCTTAACCTTAACCATGCCTAACCTTAACCATAGAAATTATATTGCCATTCTCTTTGACAAACTCTAACCTTAACCAGCTCCTTAACAGCGCCTAAACTTAACCGTTCTAACCTTAACCAACTCCGAAACAATGCCTAACCTTAACCTTAACCATGCCTAACCTTAACCGGCGAAAGAATACACGTTAAAAAAAAATCACGTTAAAAAATATTTTCGATGGGATTCGAACTCGCCAGCAAACGAGCCATAGGATCCACAGCCATGTGTCCTTGCCAATTGAGCTATTGCTAGATACTGAATAAGGGGCGGTGACTTATATATATTGAGCTCCGCTCGTGTCGAACCAAGGCGGGATCTCATGCGCATGCGCGGGCACCTCGCGCGAGCACGCCGGCGCACGCACGCACCTGAGCGAGCACGCCGCCGCCGGTGCACGCACGGTAGCATTTGTCTGAAAAGAAGGGCGCTTTACCGCACTGGCGTGCGGTGACGAATGCGGAAGCATTTTTGCACTGCTTGCTTGGCATTAACATACAGGCGGTGGGGAGCCCCCCTCCAATTGTGCGTTCGGCTGAACGTGTCACTCTTTGTAGTCTGCTTCGGTCTTGTGCAGCGCTATTCCCAAACCAGGAGGTGATGTTGCCGGTCAAGATGCTCTCTATTGTACATGAGTAGAAGTTCTTAAGGATCTTCTGACTGACTTGGAACTTCCTTAGGCGCCTGAGGAAGTAGAGGCGTTGTCGTGCCTTCTTCACAACACTGTCAATGTGTGTGGTCCATGTCAAGTCCTCGGATATGTAGGCTCCGAGGTACTTAAAGCTGTTGACTCTCTCAACCGGTGCCCCGTCGATGCTGAGGGGCTGGTCTGGTCTCTACTAGAGGAGCTGGTCTGGTCTCTACTAGAGGAGCTGGTCTGGTCTCTACTAGAGGAGCTGGTCTGGTCTCTACTAGAGGAGCTGGTCTGGTCTCTACTAGAGGAGCTGGTCTGGTCTCTACTAGAGGAGCTGGTCTGGTCTCTACTAGAGGAGATGGTCTGGTCTCTACTAGAGGAGATGGTCTGGTCTCTACTAGAGGAGCTGGTCTGGTCTCTACTAGAGGAGCTGGTCTGGTCTCTACTAGAGGAGCTGGTCTGGTCTCTACTAGAGGAGCTGGTCTGGTCTCTACTAGAGGAGCTGGTCTGGTCTCTACTAGAGGAGCTGGTCTGGTCTCTATTAGAGGAGCTGGTCTGGTCTCTACTAGAGGAGCTGGTCTGGTCTCTACTAGAGGAGCTGGTCTGGTCTCTACTAGAGGAGCTGGTCTGGTCTCTACTAGAGGAGCTGGTCTGGTCTCGACTGGAGGAGCTGGTCTGGTCTCTACTAGAGGAGCTGGTCTGGTCTCTACTAGAGGAGCTGGTCTGGTCTATACTGGAGGAGCTGGTCTGGTCTCTACTGGAGGAGCTGGTCTGGTCTCTACTAGAGGAGCTGGTCTGGTCTCTACTAGAGGAGCTGGTCTCTACTAGAGGAGCTGGTCTGGTCTCTACTAGAGGAGCTGGTCTGGTCTCTACTAGAGGAGCTGGTCTGGTCTCTACTAGAGGAGCTGGTCTGGTCTCTACTGGAGGAGCTGGTCTGGTCTCTACTGGAGGAGCTGGTCTGGTCTCTATTAGAGGAGCTGGTCTGGTCTCTACTAGAGGAGCTGGTCTGGTCTCTACTAGAGGAGCTGGTCTCTACTAGAGGAGCTGGTCTGGTCTCTACTAGAGGAGCTGGTCTGGTCTCTACTAGAGGAGCTGGTCTGGTCTCTACTAGAGGAGCTGGGCTGGTCTCTACTAGAGGAGCTGGGCTGGTCTCTACTAGAGGAGCTGGTCTGGTCTCTACTAGAGGAGCTGGTCTGGTCTCTACTAGAGGAGCTGGTCTGGTCTCTACTAGAGGAGCTGGTCTGGTCTCTACTAGAGGAGCTGGTCTGGTCTCTACTAGAGGAGCTGGTCTGGTCTCTACTAGAGGAGCTGGTCTGGTCTCTACTGGAGGAGCTGGTCTGGTCTCTACTAGAGGAGCTGGTCTGGTCTCTACTAGAGGAGCTGGTCTCTACTAGAGGAGCTGGTCTGGTCTCTACTAGAGGAGCTGGTCTGGTCTCTACTGGAGGAGCTGGTCTGGTCTCTACTGGAGGAGCTGGTCTGGTCTCTACTAGAGGAGCTGGTCTGGTCTCTACTAGAGGAGCTGGTCTGGTCTCTACTAGAGGAGCTGGTCTGGTCTCTACTAGAGGAGCTGGTCTGGTCTCTACTAGTGGAGCTGGTCTGGTCTCTACTAGAGGAGCTGGTCTGGTCTCTACTAGAGGAGCTGGTCTGGTCTCTACTAGAGGAGCTGGTCTGGTCTCTACTAGAGGAGCTGGTCTGGTCTCTACTAGAGGAGCTGGTCTGGTCTCTACTAGAGGAGCTGGTCTGGTCTCTACTAGAGGAGCTGGTCTGGTCTCTACTAGAGGATCTGGTCTGGTCTCTACTAGAGGAGCTGGTCTGGTCTCTACTAGAGGAGCTGGTCTGGTCTCTACTAGAGGAGCTGGTCTGGTCTCTACTAGAGGAGCTGGTCTGGTCTCTACTGGAGGAGCTGGTCTGGTCTCTACTAGAGGAGCTGGTCTGGTCTCTACTAGATGAGCTGGTCTGGTCTCTACTAGAGGAGCTGGTCTGGTCTCTACTAGAGGAGCTGGTCTGGTCTCTACTAGAGGAGCTGGTCTGGTCTCTACTAGAGGAGCTGGTCTGGTCTCTACTAGAGGAGCTGGTCTGGTCTCTACTAGAGGAGCTGGTCTGGTCTCTACTAGAGGAGCTGGTCTGGTCTCTACTAGAGGAGCTGGTCTGGTCTCTACTAGAGGATCTGGTCTGGTCTCTACTAGAGGAGCTGGTCTGGTCTCTATTAGAGGAGCTGGTCTGGTCTCTACTAGAGGAGCTGGTCTGGTCTCTACTAGAGGAGCTGGTCTGGTCTCTACTAGAGGAGCTGGTCTGGTCTCTACTAGAGGAGCTGGTCTGGTCTCTACTGGAGGAGCTGGTCTGGTCTCTACTAGAGGAGCTGGTCTGGTCTCTACTGGAGGAGCTGGTCTGGTCTCTACTGGTCTGGTCTCTACACACACATCCTCAAGAGGCCAGACGACACAAAACAGTTGCCGAACTTGTAAGTCGCTTTGGATAAACGTGTCGTCAGCGAAACGACTAAATGTAAATGTAAAACACGTGTTAGACTGCGCGGGGTCACAGGGACCCTGACCCTGACCCTGACCCGGGTCACAGGGAACTATTCCATCCTGATGATGAGAGTGCGTAAACACGACCACATCACACCCATCCTCCACTCACTCCCTTCTGACCCATCAGTGCATTCACAGAAATGCCCCCCCCCCCCCCTCGCTCTACCTCAAAGATCTCCTCACCCCAGAACCCTCCACCCGTAACCTTCGCTCCGCCAACACAAACCGCCTCCTTCCCCCCAGGACCAAGCTCCGCACCCTGGGGACGACCGCCTCCTTCCCCCCAGGACCAAGCTCCGCACCCTGGGGACGACCGCCTCCTTCCCCCCAGGACCAAGCTCCGCACCCTGGGGACGACCGCCTCCTTCCCCCCAGGACCAAGCTCCGCACCCTGGGGACGACCGCCTCCTTCCCCCCAGGACCAAGCTCCGCACCCTGGGGACGACCGCCTCCTTCCCCCCAGGACCAAGCTCCGCACCCTGGGGACGACCGCCTCCTTCCCCCCAGGACCAAGCTCCGCACCCTGGGGACGACCGCCTCCTTCCCCCCAGGACCAAGCTCCGCACCCTGGGGACGACCGCCTCCTTCCCCCCAGGACCAAGCTCCGCACCCTGGGGACGACCGCCTCCTTCCCCCCAGGACCAAGCTCTGCACCCTGGGGACGACCGCCTCCTTCCCCCCAGGACCAAGCTCCGCACCCTGGGGACGACCGCCTCCTTCCCACCAGGACCAAGCTCCGCACCCTGGGGACGACCGCCTCCTTCCCCCCAGGATCCTTACATCCATCTCGAAAGTCATGGAAAAAATAGTATACGAACAGATCGAAAAGTACCTCGCGGAAAAAAATCTAATCTACGAATTCCAATCTGGCTTCAGAACATCCCACTCCACTGACACATGCCTTCTCTACTTGAACGACCACATCAAACAAGAGGTGGACGCGGGCAAATACTGCGGCATGGTCATGCTGGACCTACAAAAGGCCTTCGACACTGTCAATCACACCATTCTGATTGACAAGCTAAAAGCAATTGGTTTTGATAGTTTATCAGTGAGCTGGATACAATCCTACCTGGAGGGGAGGGAACAGATGGTGGAAGTAAACGGTACCCTATCCCCCCCCCTCACAGTGAGCTGTGGTGTTCCACAAGGAAGCATACTAGGACCGCTACTATTCCTAATTTATGCAAATGACATGTCGTCAGCTTGTGACTGCAACTTGTTCCTGTTTGCGGACGACTCAGCCCTGCTGGTCTCTGACAAGAACAAGTTACAGGTTGAAAAAGCCCTCAGCTCGGAACTAGGCAAAATCTGCATATGGCTCGCCGACAACAAACTATCATTACACATGGGCAAAACAGATCCATTCTCTTCGGTTCAAATAACAAACTCAGCAAGACCGACGGCTTCTCGGTTACAGTGGGTGACAATATTATCACAAGGAAAGATGAAATTACCTACCTGGGTTCCATCCTAGAGGCTAATCGTTCCTGTGACAAAATGGCATCCAATGTAATAAAAAAAGTCAACCAACGAACGCGATTCTTGTACCGGATCTCCTCTCTGGTAAACAAGAATACCCTGAAGACTCTAGCAGGAGCACTCATTCAAGGGTACTACGACTATGCTTGCACCTCATGGTACCAAAGCACCTCAAAGGCACTAAAAAACAAATTACAAACATCTCAAAACAAGCTAGTCAGACTACTACTTGACCTGACTCCTAGAACCCACCTCACCCCTGCCCACTTTGACAACCTAGGATGGCTTAGAGTAGACGACAGAGTACAGCAACTTGCAATGGGCCTGGTCTACAAGATACACTACGCGACCAAGGTACCCATGTACATGTCAAAATACTTCCCAAAGGTCAGTGAATACCACGATCACAACACCAGAGGGAGCTCCACAAATCATGTAAAACCCAGATTCGGCTCAAACAAGGGACTAAACACGTTTAGCAATTATGCCACATCAATGTGGAACGCCCTGCCTAAAGCTGTAAAGGAATGTGAATCACTACCCACCTTCAAAAACACTCTCAAAAAACACCTACGTGAGACTGCAATTCGAAACTGGCCCATACAAATGTCCTAACCTAGTTGTACAGTAAATGACCAAGTAAGGCTTTGTCAATATTCCAATGTACAGTGTAAAATGTGTGTGTGTCCCCTACCCAACCCCCCCCCCCCACCCCCCCCCCCCCCCCCCCCCCCCCCCACCTCCAATGTACAGCCCTCACCCAACCCCACCCCACCAACCTCCTCCAATGTACAGTTTCTACGCCAATTGTATATACACTCCTTTTCTGGACACTTTTGTATCACAAACAGTACTGTATTTGCAAATCTGATATGTCATAAATGTATAGATGTAGCAGTACTGTCTATCTGTATGTCATGTATGTCATATATGTTATGATGAATTGAAAATGGGGGACCCTGGTGTAAACAAGACGAAAGTCTTTCTCTGGTCTGCATCCCCTTAACAATTGTATGTATTGAGATGTACTGTACTGTACTCATTCTGCAATCTGTTAATACACTTTTCAATCAATCAATCAATCAAGCTCCGCACCCTGGGGACGACCGCCTCCTTCCCCCCAGGACCAAGCTCCGCACCCTGGGGACGACCGCCTCCTTCCCCCCAGGACCAAGCTCCGCACCCTGGGGACGACCGCCTCCTTCCCCCCAGGACCAAGCTCCGCACCCTGGGGACGACCGCCTCCTTCCCCCCAGGACCAAGCTCCGCACCCTGGGGGCGACCGGTCCTTCTCCCCGCCTGTGGAGCGCCCTCCCTGACCACCTCAGACCACTGCTTCCTTTAAAAGAGGACTTAAAACATACCTCTTCACCAAAGCCTTCTCTTAGTTTTAACCTTTTTATACATGCCTTGTGTGTTTTATCCCTTTTTTTATGCTTTTTTGTCTTGTTATTTAATTGCCTATGTTTTTAAATTCTGTTTTTACTCTGTAGCACTCTGAGATTTGGTTTCCAAATATAGAGTGCACTATAAATCGAATGTATTAATATTATTATTATTATTATTATTATTATTATTATTATTATTATTATTATTATTATTATTATTATTATTATTATTATTATTATTCATGACCAACCATAGCGTGGACACACGTGCTCCGACGCGTTCTGGTGATAACATTTGTTTCATTTATTCTGGGGAAACCTCTTTCTGTGTTTTTATTTACATTACAACACGATGAAACACTTCCTATGACGTTGTAAAGCACTAACAAGTCGGTCGCAGTCCGAGTAGCGACTGACCCTTCAGCTCAGCTGGTCAGTGCGGCCGGCTCACGACTCCACAAGTAGCTAGGGTTAGGGTTAGGGTTAGGGTTAGGGTTAGGGTTAGGGTTAGGGTTAGGGTTAGGGTTAGGGTTAGGGTTAGGGTTAGGGTTAGGGTTAACCCTACCCAACTGTCTCTCCCTTGTAACTGCACTGACTTCAAGCCTCTCTCTCTGACTGACACGGTGGAGGTTGTTGTTCAACATGGTGGAGGCCTACATTGACCTCAGTTCGCTCATGTTCTTGTAGTTTTTTACATTTGGCAGCACACCCTGTCTATTTTATACTCATTTTTTCGTCTGTATTGCTTTTATTTTGTAAATTCTCTACTAGAGGAGCTGTATGTCAAGGGCCTATGAAAACAAAAATGGATTAAGATCAGCTTGGTGTAGTCTTGCAGTTAAAAGTAAATTCCTCACATCTTAGAGATTATGTTTGAACCGTTTCTTCATTTCACGGCTGATTCTGTCATTGAATGCCCCACTAATATGAAAAAGCATAAATAATATATATAACTTTTTTTTAAGTTAGACAATGCAATGGTCTGGTAATTATACACTGTACCACTACTATACATGACCAGGACAACACATAGATACTGTGACAAAGAAAATTAAAACTAACAACATTTAAAACTGTTTCAGATAGAGATTAGTATGAAGGCTTGTTTCATTATCCTGTAAGATATTAACTCGAGACAAATTGACCCCACAACATTTGTTTTCACTATGCTATTATGAGCATCAAGTCATGTTTCTAATTTTGGACTACAATAGAGGAATGTTGCTCAAGCTTATAAAACGCAGTTGTGTGCACTATGCACCAGGATTCGTTTTACACATCATTCTCAAGCTGGCTTTGATAATATAATAATAATAATAATAATAATAATAATAATAATAATAATAATAATAATAATAATAATAATAATAATAATAATAATAATAATAATAATAATAATAATAATAATAATAATAATAATAATAATAATAATAATAATAATAATAATAATAATAATAATAATAATAATAATAATAATAATAATAATAATAATAATAATAATAATAATAATAATACTATTTATTAATAATAATAATAATAATAATAATAATAATAATAATAATAATAATAATAATAATAATAATAATAATAATAATAATAATAATAATAATAATAATAATAATAATAATAATAATAATAATAATAATAATAATAATAATAATAATAATAATAATAATAATAATAATAATAATAATAATAATAATAATAATAATAATAATAATAATAATAATAATAATAATAATAATAATAATAATAATAATAATAATAATAATAATAATAATAATAATAATAATAATAATAATAATAATAATAATAATAATAATAATAATAATAATAATAATAATAATAATAATAATAATAATAATAATAATAATAATAATAATAATAATAATAATAATAATAATAATAATAATAATAATAATAATAATAATAATAATAATAATAATAATAATAATAATAATAATAATAATAATAATAATAATAATAATAATAATAATAATATTAATAATAATAATAATAATATTTATTAATAATAATAATAATATTTATTAATAATAATAATAATAATAATAATAATAATAATAATAATAATAATAATAATAATAATAATAATAATAATAATAATAATAATAATAATAATAATAATAATAATAATAATAATAATAATAATAATAATAATAATAATAATAATAATAATAATAATAATAATAATAATAATAATAATAATAATAATAATAATAATAATAATAATAATAATAATAATACACTTTATTTGTATAGCACCTTTCATACTTTCAAACTGCAGCTCAAAGTGCTTCACAACAGAAAAAAGACAGGCATAAAATGAGCACATAAAGTGCAGACATATAAAATCACAGTTTTTTACATTAGGATCTAACATCCCAACAGGCCACCTTGTTTATGGTTTGATTCAGTTTTAAATAGACAATAATAAAAAGAGATAAAATAGACAGAGTAAAATAGTGCAATAGTGCAGTGCATTACAATTGTAGAATAGAATAGATAAAAAAATATATATATATTTTACAGTGCAATAAAATAGTTCTGGATTACTGTTCAACGGTTCAAAGTTGTTCTTTGGGTGAGCCCCGTCGGGGGGGGGGGGGGGGGTGCGCGGCGCGCCTCTCAGCGGAAAAAAACTCAGAGCGTGTTTTTATAGTCACATATTTGTCATGTGTAGGTGGGTTTTCCAGCAAACTCACCACTCTCGCTGCCGTTGAATTCGTAAGGGCTGCTACCACATAGTAGTACTTGGTGGCATCCGCGGTGATATTCCTGAGATCGAATAGGGCTTCGGCTTGCGCGAACCAAGCGTTGGCACTCTGCGCAGCTTGAGTGAAACTGCGTTCAAAGTTCTGCGATCTGCGTTCTGTTGTTCAGTTGACATGTTCGATATAATCTCCGAAATACGTCCAAGGGTCACAAATGTAGGAATGCAGTAATGATAGCGTAGACGGAGTCGTGTTCCGATGCAAAAACGCTAGTTTATTACGCACTCTACTGTCGCACAAACAACACCCATTCAACTTTCACTGTCTCTCTTTAACTACGTCATCCCCCGCTAAGGGTCATGGGAGATGTAGTAAACACCACAAAAGGCTAGAATGCCGTGAATTGTGTCCCAGTAAGTAGCCACTACACGCAAATCATTAATCATACATCCAAAATAGCATACGTTTATTATTATACACGATGATGATACAGCTCCCAGGGGAGCTTTAGAGACCCCCAGGGGAGCTGATGTCTGATCTAGGGGAGCTATAGCTCCCCGGGCTCCCCTCTTGGATTGCACCCTGCCTTTGAACCTCCTACTCAGGGTGCAGTTCCCTCTCTCAGGGTGCAGTTTTAGGCCTGGGTCCTACACAGTTATATTATCATACTGGCCAATCGCGTCTCGCTCTTCGCCATAATGAGATATCTCTTATCTCCTAGCACCTACTGTGCTCATGAACAAACAATTGCACTCACATGCACGTGACCAGGCTACGCCCCAGCATCCTACTATATGACGCCGGACATGGTGACACTCCCCCTTCCTCTTTGCCTGCGCTGCAAGGCATCAATGCTAGCGTTTGTGATACTGCTCGATGTCCCGTGAGACAACCAAGTTGTGTATTGGCGCAAGGGGCAGGATATCTGGGTAAACATTGTCATCATGACTCTGAGTTGGATGTTTTCCCAGCTATCCTGGAGCACGCGGCTAATGCTAATGCTACGATGCTGGGTCACTGTTCCTTTGTTCCCCGCTGTGGGCTGTCACCTCTCTTCCCACCTCTTAACTGGTTCATTGCTGAAGGTCAATCGGTATCTAATATGGGGGGTTTTGCTGAGGCTTATTTACCCCTTTTATGGGTGAATGGGCTGACAACAGGGCGCAAGGCAGGTGTGCCCTGGCTTGAGAGCCAGGTAGCATCGATCCTTTGCCCTGGCACGGTGTCCCACCCGGCAGGTGGCGGTATGGGCTGATGAAGTTTATACCGCCACAGGATAGAATTTAGCAGCGACCAGTGTCATTGCTCAGTTGACTGTTTTTCTGTCCACATTGGTGTCGGGTAGTGGGGCTGTAGGGCCAGCCGACGCACGTGTTTTTGGGGTTATAGAACTTTTAACTCAGTCGCAGGCTATAACCGCAGCGAGGATCAGGATGCTTTCAACTCTTATTCACAGGCATCTCTGATTGGAGCAGTCTTCCCTTGAGGAGGAGAAAAGGTTTCTCCTCCTTAGGGCTCCCCTTTCCGCAGAGGGTCTTTCCGCGGAAACGCGGGCAGTATTTGACCTGGCCCCACACCGCCTCGCACCACACAGCCAGAGGTGAGAGCGCGTCCTCGTCAACGACTGTGGCGAGGCCCTCAACCAGCGGCCATGTTTCCCCCGCCTGAGGTACCCTGGACACAACGAAAACAGGTGATCACAAGGCCGACAGCCTTGGCGGCCGAGGGATTGGCTACATCAGATGAGCACGCCCTAAAAAACCGTCGCCGTCTAGCTGTGTCTAGCTTGCTCTCCGGTCACTCCCCCCCCCAACACCAGCGGGATAAGGGCTCTGATTTGTTTCCTTTGGTTGCAGGCCGCGTGCCTTCAATGAAGCGCAAGCGGCCCCACGTTTCGCTTCTCATGGGGACAGGGGCTGACACCCAGTTGATGGCTAGGCCTGGGTCTGTCCGTGAGAATGTTGTGCTGTCAAGCGGCTCCCACGCCACACGTTCTGCGTCTGTGTTTGGTGAGCCTGGTGTTATGTCTGTCAACAACAAAGGTTGTCAGCGGGGGAGCTCGAGGCCTCTTGGGGCACAACGCGGGTTCCCCCAACCCGCCTTCGCCAGGCCGGGTATCATATTAGTGCCTCCCACGGCCGGATGACCGGCAGTGGTCAGGCAGGCGCGCGTGATTTTGGTTGGTAGTAATATCACTGCAGGCCTATGGTGTGTAGGAACCCACCCTATTGGGCAGTGTGGGGACCTCACACCTTGCATGTCCAGCTGTAGAACAGTTCCTCAGCAATCCATGCTGGGGAGGTGTTCAGTGGGGGAGCTTTTGTCACCCAGTGTGATGTCAGCTTCCCCCGTATCAAACCGGCCCTTTCTGTCGGGGTCCCCTCTTGGCTGCGATTGCCTCGTTGGTAGTGTCAGGGTCCGATATCCCGACTCCACGAGACACCCTGCTTGCGTGGTTGGCGGGTCCAGGGTTGGCAACGCACAGCGGGTGGGACCGGGCCGCCTATCTACGGTTCCTGGCGGACCAGCGCCAAGTGGCGGCAGGTGTGCTTTGGGATTATCATCACATGTGGCTACAGCAGTGCCATATGTCGAGGTGGATGGAGAGAACGCTGAGGTGGGGGCTTGTGTTGCAGTTTGCGCTACCCCACCCTCCGTTTTCAGGTTTGGTGCAGACCTTGTTGTCAGGGTCAGCAGCAGTGACAGCTCTGGCCGACGAGATCCAATCTCTATTAGCGAAGCAAGCCATCGTCGTGGTCCCAAGGGAGGATGCGATGTGTGGCGTTTACTCCCGGTATTTTCTGGTGCCCAAGAAATCGGGAGGTGTCAGACCTATTCTGGATCTGTCTGCGTTCAATCGGCTGATTGTGACGAGGCGGTTCAGGATGTTGACCGTCAAACACCTGATAAGCTCCGTCAGAGTGGGAGACTGGTTCACCTCCATAGACCTCCTATCTCCTCACACGAAATTCGTTTGCTTCCTCTTTCAGGGTGTAGCGTATGAATACCAGAGGCTGCCGTTCGGCTATCCTAGCCTCTACATCGTCATGGGATACAAGTTATTTTCTATCTCGACGACATTCTGCTCCTCAGCCGGTCGGAGGAGGTCGCCAGGTCTCATACCAGGTGGTGGAATTCCTCACCAGTCTGGGTTTTGCTGTGAATTGGGAGAAGAGTACTCCTCTTCCCAGTCAACAGGTGGAGTACTTGGGCTTGGTTCTAAGCTCAAGGCCCATGAGGGCAACCCTCTCGGAGTGGCTATTCTCGACGTGCTCAGGGGGCTCCGTCCTGGCAGGACGGTTACAACGCTGTCCGTGATGCGCCTACTCGGTATGATGGCATCTGCTCACTCTGTGGTCCCTCTTGGCCTCCTCTTCATGAGGAGGATACAGAGGTGGTTTTCCAGTATGAAAATAGACCTGGTGAGAGGCAAGTGGAAACGACTGAAGGTTCCCATGTCAATACTGGGGGATCTCGACCACTGGGGGAGGACTGGTACCCTCACCAGCGGGATCTCCATGGGCAGCAGGATATCACACGTCACGGTCTTCACCGACGCCTCCCTCACGGGATGGGGGGGGATGTGTTGGACCAACGCAGTAGGGGGCAGCTGGACGTGCCATGCTACCCGGTCTGCACTGCATATCAATGTGTTGGAATTGAAGGCGGTCCTTCTGGTCCTCAAGCGGCTTGGCCACCTGGTGGTGGGCGAGCATGTGTTGGTCAGGACGGACAACACAACGACAGCGTCGTATATATCAACAGACAGGGTGGAGTACGCTACATCCGTCTGCACCGGGCGGCGGTCGAGCTCTGGCTATGGGCGTCTCTCAATCTGTGCAGCCTGAGGGTGCTCTACATCCATGGCAAGCAGAATGTGGGCACGGATGTGATGTCGCGGGGTGGTCCGCATTCCGACGAATGGGGACTACGTCCAGACATAGTCAGACAAGTCTGGGACCGGTTCGGGGAGGCCACAGTGGATCTGTTTGCGAGCAGACAGTTCCACCAGTGCCCCTTATGGTTCTCGGTCAGTCGGGGGGACAATCCTCCCTTGGGGGTGGATGCCTTCTCGATGTAGCCATGGCCGCCCGGGATTCTGTACACGTTCCCCCCCATACACCTGATAGCTCAGCTGTTGGAGCGGATACGTCGGGAGCACAGGACTTTGATCCTAATCGCGCCGGACCGGGGCACAGCTGTGTGGTTCCCGGTCCTGATCCAGCTCTTGGTAGCCCCGCAGTGGCCTGTTCCTTGGTCATCACGGGCCCTCTCTCAGGCACACGGGTCTCAGTGCCTGTTCCCTGTTCTGGGACAGCCACTGATGGTTTGGCTGTTGAGGGGGTGAGTCTGGAGGGGATGGGTCTTGACCCTTCTGTGGTCGACACCATCCGAAACGCGCGTGCTTCCTCCACTATCGCGGTTTACGCGGGTAAATGGCGTACTTTTCAGGATTGGTGTACGGTGGGGGGCTGGGACCCGGTGTCCTGCCCCCTGGACGCTGTCCTTTCCTTCCTTCAGTCTATTTTGGGTAGACTGTCGGCCTCGACGGTGAGGGTATACGCCGCAGCTATATCCTCTTGTCATGTGGGTTTTGAGGGCGTTACATTGTTCAGCCACCCCCAACGTTTCCTGCTTGGCGCTCGGCATCTCAAGCCGGTGGAACGTTCTCTGTCTCCGAGTTGGGACCTCCAACTGGTCCTCGGCCGGTTGTCGGAGGCCCCGTTTGAGCCTCTTGAGCAGGCGCCGTTGGAGCAGCTGTCTTTCAAGACTGCGTTCCTGCTGGCCATCACCTCCGCTAAGCGTGTGGGTGAGCTGTGTGCTGAGTGTCTGTCTATTCATGCCAGGCCTAATCCAGTCTTCGTGCCAAAGAATATCCGGAGCTCTTTTCGCTCCAGGGATATTGTGATTCAGGCGTTTCATCCGCCTCCTCGCGCTAGTGGGTTAGAGGCGAGCCTTCATCTGTCGTGTCCTGTCCGTGCTTTGGGGGTTTACCTCAGTTGGACTCGGGATCTCAGGGCTGCCGATCAACTTTTAGTTTTTTACGGTGGCCCTCGCGCTGGTAAGGCACTGTCCAAGCAGCGCCTGTCACATTGGTTGTGCGAGGGCATTGCCCTTTGCTACACGTTGGCTGGACAGGCCCCCCCTGGGGGTGTCAGGGCGCACTCCACTTGTGGAGTGGCGGCCTCTGCCGCCTTGTTAGCGGGGGCCTCGTAGAGGACATCTGTGCTGCGGCCTCCTGGTCCTCCCCGGGTCCCTTTGTTAAGTTTTACCTCATGGACATGACTGGGGGTTCTGTCTCCCAGGCGGTTCTGAGGTCTGGGACCTCCCCTGCATCCCGCCTGTCGGTGGGTTAGCAGGGCTGTGTAGGTGTGTGCCACGGGGTGATGTGTCACACGTGGTCCCGCCTGTACTGTGTGTTTTTAGGGGTCCCTGGTTCCCTCTTTTTCGCACTTTGGTGGAGTTGACTGCCTCCCCCCCTTCGTTAGGACGGCCGGGTGGACGGGACTCCCCTCCCCCCTGGTAGTAGGGCTTGCGGGCCCTCAGGGGGTACACTTGTCGGGCCACGCGTCTGCTCTGCCCCATATCTCATTATGGCGAAGAGCGAGACGCGATTGGCCAGTATGATAATATAACGAAAGGTTATCCTATAACCTAGTTATATGAATACTGGCTGAGCGTCTCGCTCTTAGCGCCCTGAGGTCCCTTGGTTGGGTTTTCAATGTTGGAAACCTTTTCTGAGGACGGGGGAGTGTGACCATGTCCGGCGTCATATAGTAGGATGCGGGGGCGTGGCCTTGTCACGTGCATGTGAGTGCATTTGTTTGTTCATGAGCACAGTAGGTGCTAGGAGATAAGAGATATCTCATTATGGCGAAGAGCGAGACGCTCAGCCAGTATTCATATAACTAGGTTATAGGATAACCTTTCGTTTTAAAGCCTGACAGTCTCTTGTTTAAAACCCACAGTTTAATACCTGACAGTTTTGAACCTGTAATAAAAAGCAATAGACAGAGTAAAATAATACAGTGCAAAATTTTTTTTAATAAAAATCTAACCCTAACTAACCTTACTGTCGTGCACTTGTCCTAATAAACTAACCTACACTGTAGCACTCAACACTTTGATGAACATTGTTGCTCAGCTGATAGAGTTGTGCCCTTCCTGATGGCTTGTCGTACAGAACTTGTAAGTCGCTTTGGATAAAAGCGTCAGCTAAATGACTAAATGTAAATGTAAATGTAATAGAATAGTAGAATAGAATAGATAGTAAAATGATGCAATAGAATGGACAGAGTAAAATAGTGCTACACTACAATCAACAGCGGGGTGTATTAGAAGGCTATGGTGAAGAGGTATGTTTTTAGCTTATTTTTGAAAATATTAAGAGATCTAGCTTCCCTAATGTCCATAGGTAGTGTGTTCCATAACTTTGGTGCATAGTTTGCAAAGGCTGCATCCCCGATTTTCCTTAGACTGTGGCTTGGAACCTTCAATAGACCAGTAGTAGAGGGTCCTACTAATCACCCCAGAGTACCATAAAATACCCTAAAGTACCTTAAAATACCCCAAAGTATACCCCAAAATACCCCAAAGTATACCCCAAAATACCCCAAAGTACCCCAAAATACCCCAAAATTTCCCCAAAATACCAGAAAATACCCCAAAGTATGCCAAAATACCCCAAAGTACCCCAAAGTATACCCCAAAGTATACCCCAAAATACCCCAAAGTACCCCAAAATACCCCAAAATTCCCCCAAAATACCAGAAAATACCCCAAAGTATGCCAAAATACCCCAAAGTACCCCAAAGTATACCCCAAAGTATACCCCAAAATACCCCAAAAAAAAAAGTATACCCCAAAATACCCCAAAGTACCCCAAAGTACCCCAAAGTATACCCCAAAGTATACCCCAAAATACCCTAAAATACCCCAAAATATACCCCAAAATACCCCAAAGTACCCCAAAATACCCCAAAATACTCTAAAATACCCCAAAGTATACCCCAAAGTACCAGAAAATACCAGAAAATACCCCAAAATACCCCAAAGTACCCTAAAATACCCCAAAGTACCCCAAAATACCCCAAAGTATACCCCAAAATACCCCAAAGTACCAGAAATACCCCAAAATACCCCAAAGTACCCTAAAATACCCCAAAATACCCCCAAATACCCCAAAGTACCCCAAAATACCCCAAAATACCCTAAAATACCCTAAAATACCCCAAAGTATACCCCAAAGTACCAGAAGATACCAGAAAATACCCCCAAAATACCCCAAAATACCCTAAAATACCCCAAAGTATACCCCAAAGTACCAGAAAATACCCCAACGTACCCCAAAATACCCTAAAATACCCCATAGTATACCCCAAAGTACCATAAAATACCAGAAAATACCCCAAAATATCCCAAAATACCCTAAAATACCCCAGAGTATACCCCAAAGTACCAGAAAATACCCCAAAGTACCCCAAAATACCCCAAAGTACCCTAAAATACCCCAAAATACCCCAAATTACCCCAAAATACCCCAAAGTATACCCCAAAATAGCCCAAAATACCCCAAAATACCAGAAAATACCCCAAAGTACCCCAAAATACCCCCAAATTCCAATTGACATCCCAATTAGGACCTGGCTCAAAATTCTAAATTCTGTAATACATCCAATAATATTATATGGCAGTGAAGTGTGGGGTCCATTAACTAACCAACACTTCCCAAAATGGGAAAAACATCCATTAGAAGTACTGCATGCAGAATTGTGCAAAAACCTACGTAATGTTCACAGACACACTGCCAATAATGCATGCAGGGCAGAACTTGGCCAATACCCTCTAATCATTCAAATTCAATAGCGAGCCATCAAATTGTATACACACCTCCAATCAAGTGACCCCCACTCCTACCACTACAAAGCCCTTCAGAGCCAAGAGATGAACCCAGATAAGAGTCCCCTCTGCCAGCTAGTCAGAAATCTCTGCCCACAAACACCAGGGCTTCAGGACAGACACCAAGCAATCTGGCCCAGCCAAATAATCTCAAAACAAATTTATATAGAATATTGGAACAAATCAACCAAATCTCAAAGTAAATTAGAATTCTATTTGACCCTAAACAGAGAGTACATGGTGGCAGAATACAGAATACCTGACTACTGTGAATGATATAAAATTAAGAAAGACATTGACACGGTACAGACTGAGTGGACATAGCCTAGCCATAGAAACAGGCCGTCACAGGCAGAACTGGCTGCCCAGAGAGGCCAGGCTGTGTTCACTTTGTCATCAGGGGGATGTTGAGACAGAACCTCACTTCCTGCTATACTGTGAGAAATATAAGGATCTAAGAGAAGTTTTCTTTGATAAAATAAATAAAATGTATCCACAGTTTATCCATCTCCCTGATCATCAAAAGCTGCTATACATGTGTGGGGAGAAAAGTCAGGGTACAGCATTAGCTGCAAAATATGTAGATGGTTGTCATACAATAAGAGAACAAGCTTTGTAAATACATGTATCTGGGTGGCTACATCTGTAAAATGACGACCCGATTGAATGATTATTTTGTAATTGAATATGTTTCTGTTGATTGTCTTTAC
>NC_140170.1:13771069-13813569 GCF_963971535.1 Notolepis coatsorum | reverse complement strand
CTCCAGGGGGGGAAATATGCTGAGTGTTTTCCTACCAGCTCCGTTTTAAACTTTTAGGGTGTGGCAGTCAGCTCGAATCTGATTGGCTAGGATCGGATTTGGACTCTATAATGCTGGAAGCCTGGAGAAAGAGACCTACCGACTGCCTCTCTCCTATACTAGCTGCAGTGAGCACAGTCTGACAGTGTGTTAGAGGGAGTGAGAAGGAGAAGAGGGAGACATTAAAAAAATATATATATATATATAACACAGATGCACAGATGAAAAAGAATGTAAACTATATTATTTTTTTTTTTTTTTTTTTCATATTTCATATTTCATATTTGATATGAATTTATAGGGAGGCATGGCTTCCGTTGGCTTCCATAAGGATTCGCCACTGGTGTTGAGTGCTACAGTGTAGGTTAGTTTATTAGGACAAGTGCATGACAGTAAGGTTAGTTAGGGTTAGATTTCTTTTTATACTTTTTTTTATTCAGATAATTTAAGTAGAAAAAAGCAGGAAGCCGGAGCAGCACTCTCAGGTTTCGACAATTTTGAATCGCAGCCGAATACAACAGACATGTTTCGGAACAGGTGTTCCTTCTTCAGTGTTAATGGCTAGCAATATTAGTTTGAAAAAATGGTGGCTATGTACAAGGTGGGCAGGAAGTGACATCAATACAGGTATGCCTGGGATTGCTGGTCAACTTTGACCCTAGGAAGGACATTATAATGTGAAGTCAATAAAAAAATTACAAAAATTACCAGAAACAAAATAAACCATCTTCACCATAGCTAATAGGGTTAATGAGCTCATTGCAACATTTGCAAACCAAAAATTCTCTTAAGATAAGAACAGCAAAAACAGAAGGAAAAACAGGAGGAAAACATTTCCTCATTCGTAAAAACGATGATGATAATAATAATAATAATGTAATCATAATAATGATGGTAAAAGTAACTTATTATAGGAAACAGGTTAACACGTTCTCTTCATTCATTCCCCTTGGTTCAATGCAATTGAACAAATGGATATAATAACATTCGCGTTGCAATAGCAGCTTATGCCCGTCTCCCCCTCTAGAGGGCGTGTTGACTAGCTCCGTAGCTCGAGTCCCATATATTTCAGATCGTTGACGGCATGATTGCATTTAGAAAAATGACGAGCTACAGATGACTTGACATCTAGATTTCTGACTGAACATTTGTGTTCACTGATTCTAGATTTAAAAGCTCTAGTTGTTTTACCCACATAAGAATAATTGCATGGACATTTCAACAGATACACAAGATTTGAGGAATTACAAGTAATGTTCGATTATGACATCATACTGTGACATGATGTGACATGACTCCTCCTGTAGTGTGAAAAAACATGCATTCTCATAAATATTACGATCAAATCTATTTTGTACTTGATGATACATTTGAAATTGGTTTGGTTATGATCATGTTATTAGTGTGTGTGTGTGTGTGTGTAAAAAACTAATTAATAATATAATTATTATAAATGTCTCTCTCTGTATATATCTCTTTCTTTCTTTCTTTCTTTCTTTCTTTCTTTCTTTCTTTCTTTCTTTCTTTCTTTCTTTCTTTCTTTCTTTCTTTCTTTCTTTCTTTCTTTCTTTCTTTCTTTCTTTCTTTCTTTCTTTCTTTCTCTCTCTCTCTCTCTCTCTCTCTCTCTCTCTCTCTCTCTCTCTCTCTCTCTCTCTCTCTATCTATTACTATACTATTATATATCTATATATATATATCTAAATGTCTAAACCTCGGTCTATCTAGTGTGTGTATACACCAGTATCACTGACTACCACGGCAAGCCTATAGAAAATGATTCTATTTAATAATAATAATAATAATAATAATTATTATTATAAATGTCTCTCTCTCTGTTTCTTTCTTTCTTTCTTTCTTTCTTTCTTTCTTTCTTTCTTTCTTTCTTTCTTTCTTTCTTTCTTTCTTTCTTTCTTTCTTTCTTTCTTTCTTTCTTTCTTTCTTTCTTTCTTTCTTTCTTTCTTTCTTTCTTTCTTTCTTTCTCTCTCTCTATTATATTACTATTATATATCTATCTAAATATCTAAACCTCTGTCTATCTAGTGTGTGTATGCATGGCATCAAATCAAAGTGTGTGTTGCCTGTATTGATCAGACACACTATACCCCCATTCAGCCGTAATTGTTCCCTGCTGGGCCTTTGTTTCATGGTGTGAATTAGTCATTGACATTGACGTTGACATCACATTGCATTCTGGGAAGGAGTGTAGTTCCCTTATCATTAGCTGAATTCACTGAATTCTCTTCAGAGGCTCCTGCTGCAAATTGGTAATGACTGTACCAGAATGTTTGATAGGACATTGATTGAAAACTATCGTCTCAAATTTGACAATTGATGGCTTATTTTGAAGGTATGAATCTGTAATTTTACATTATGTAACAAAAAAAAGAGAATATTCTGAGAAGGTGGAGCTAGAAACTCTAGACCTCAGGGGGTTAACAGGTATACGCTTGCCTGTTTTTGGGTGTGTGTAGAATCTATCTTTAATCATGCCTTGGCATTGTACACAGGCCTGACAGGGGAAATTACCATCAGGGATGTTGGACATAAAATGTGTGGGTTTCCTTATAGGAAGATCAGTTTTGACTAAAAGATTAGAAAGGTTCGCTTGTCGTTTGTAAAAATAATTAGCGAGTGTTGAAACGCTGCCCCAGTAAGGGGATCGGACTGAAGAATGTGCCAATATTTATTGACAATGCTACGTATGTCTCTCGTGATCGGACTATAAGTATAAACAAAAGATACTTTGTCTACAGTGAGAGAGGGCTACAGTGAGCCTATTCTGCGACCCAAAATAAGTCAATGCTGTTTTTTCCTGGGTCAAATGCTACAGATCCAGCACTGGAAAATCAAACCTCTACTGGGCCTCTACCACTCCTCCACCCCTCCACTCCAGATGTTGTGACTCCTATTGTTCTGGACCGGGCCAGATTTAACACCTCCACTGCCTCTGCACAAATTCTCCCAGACATGGGCACTGACAGTAAACCTAAACAAAACTAAAATTATGACATTCCAAAAAAGGCCCAGACTACAACAACAAAAACACAAATTCCTCCTAGACACAATTTCCCTAGAACACACAAAAAACTACACCTATCTCGGCCTAAACATCAGTGCTACAGGGAACTTCAATCAAGTTGTGAACGACCTGAGAGACAAAGCAAGAAGGGCTTTCTATGCCATAAAAACGAACATCAAGTTAGACATCCCAATCAAAATCTGGCTCAAAATATTAGACTCCGTCATAGAACCAATTTCCCTATATGGTTGTGAAGTCTGGGGCCCACTTGCAAACCAAGACTTCACCAAATGGGACAAACACCCAACTGAGACTCTGCATGCAGAATTTTGCAAATCCATTCTCCGCACCCAACGGAAAACGCCAAATAATGCATGCAGAGCAGAACTAGGAAGATACCCACTAATCATCAAAATTAAAAAAAGAGCATTCAAATTCCACAATCACCTAAAAGAAAGCGACCCAGACACACTCCACAACATAGCCCTCACCCACAAAGAGACCCTTGATAGATGTCCACTCAGCCAGATGGTTCTGGGACTCTGCTCACAAACACAAGCAGAGCCACCACACAGAAACCACACTGGACTAAATCAAATTATAAGAAAACAAAAAGAAAACCATCTGACACATTGGAAAGAAACAACCCAAAACCAGAGCAAATTGAAATGCTATTTGGCCCTAAACAGAGAGTACACAGTGGCAGAATACCTGAGCACTGTGACTGACCCAAAACTAAGAAGATCCTTGACTAGGTACAGACTCAGCGAGCACAGCCTAGCCATCGAGAAAGGCCACCATAGGCAGACCTGGCTCCCAAGAGAAGACAGACAGACTGTGCACCCACTGCACACAAGATGAGGTGGAAACCGAGCACCACTTCTTAACAACCTGCCCACTATACCAAGACATCAGAGACATATACTTCCCACAAATTGCAAACACCCAAATAGACTTTGAAAACATGGACAATAACTCAAAACTCCCATACCTACTGGGAGAAATACAAGAATGTGCAAACACAGCAGCAAGATTTGTTTAGGGTATTTTGGGATATTATCTGGTACTTTATGGTACTTTGGGGTATACTTTGGGGTATTTTGGGGTACTTTGGGGGTATTTTGGGGTATCTTCTGGTATTTTCTGGTACTTTGGGGTATTTTAGGGTATTTTGGGGTATTTTCTGGTATTTTCTGGTATTTTCTGGTACTTTGGGGTATACTTTGGGGTATTATAGGGTATTATGGGGGTATTTTGGGGGTATTGTCTGGTATTTTCTGGTACTTTGGGGTATACTTTGGGGTATTTTAGGGTATTTTGGGGTATTTTGGGGTATTTTCTGGTATTTTCTGGTACTTTGGGGTATACTTTGGGGTATTCTGGGGTACTTTGGGGTATTTTGGGGTATTTTCTGGTATTTTGGGGTATTTTGGGGTATTTTCTGGTACTTTGGGGTATTTTGGGGTATTTTGGGGTGTTTTGGGGTATTTTCTGGTATTTTGGGGTATACTTTGGGGTATTTTGGGGTATTTTGGGGTATTTTCTGGTACTTTGGGGTGATTAGTAGGACCCGGTCAGGGTAGGCATAATGGCTGCAAAAAATTATTAACATTTGAGCCAATGTTTTTCTGTTCATTTAGGGCCTGATAAACAAAAAAAATGCAAGGAGCCCAAAAAATTTGCTAGGCGAAGTCTCTGAAACAGTCACGCCCACTTTTTAGGCCTGGAATTTTGTATCTCGGCTCCTGAAGGTAGCAGAGTTGATTTTGGGCTCAAAAGTTGCAGAAACACGACATTTATATTAGTGTCATGAACAAACATTTGCCCTAAAACTAGGGATGCTCGATATTGGCTTTTTTACCGATACCGATATACCGATATTGTCCAACTCTTAATTTCCGATATTGATATCAACCGATATCAACCGATACCGATATATGCAGGGTTTCCCCCCCCAAAAAACTGAATAATTTCAGGTAATTAACATTACATATCTCTTGTTGTGGAATTAACACAACATTATGCATACTTTTGACAATAAATAAAATCAGAATTTGTTCTTACTTGCTTGCCTGGGTAAATAAAGGTTATAGAAATGTAAAAAAATAAAATGATACCGATATTTTCCGATATCACATATTAATGCCAATATCGGCCGATAATATCGGTAGGCCGATAATATCGGTAGGCCGATAATATCGGACATCCCTACCTAAAACCTTAACTTTTTCAGTTATTTGTGAAAAATCGCTGCCATTCCGCCACGCCCGTTTTGGCTACGGCTGAAAAAAAAACGCTCTGGGCGTATCGCGTATCATGGGAGAAGAGTTTTCTCATTCATACTTCGCTTTTATGGGTGGGCTGCACCTTGAGAAGGTTTCTCTGGTCTGTGTTGGCCAGTTGATAAAAGGAACTGGCTTGGATACCATATTAACCTCAGCTAATCTGAACATCACTGGTCTGACAACTGCTGTATGTGATGTGAATTCCATAAAGAAGGCAAGATACTGCATTCAAATCCTGGCTATGGTCCTGGCCAATAAGAGAGACGAGGCATTCCAGGCAAAACATCTAGAGGACAACAGTTTGATTTGGAGCAATTGGGTGGCCAATGAAAACAGCCCCATGTTTCACTACTGGACCAATGTCCTTGAAGCAATCAAGAAGGATCTTATCTTCATCAGATACTTTCGGGAGGCCAACTTCATCATGATGATCAGTGCACTTGAGCAGCTCATTCCTCTTTACTTTGCACTTGATCATACACACACTATGACAACACCTTGACCTTCCATGGGACAGGTCCAGTACGGGTCTGCCCCCCCCCCCCCCCCCCCCCCCGATTTCTCGGGCACCAGAGAATACCGGGAGGAAATGCCACACATCGCGTCCTCCTTTGGGACCACGACGATGGCTTGCTTTGCCAACAGAGATTGTATCTCGTCGGCAAGAGCTGTCACTGCTGTTGACCCTGGCAATAGGGTCTGTACCAAACCTGAAAACGGAGGGTGGGGTTGTGCAAACTGCAACACAAGTCCTCGCCTCAGCGTTCTCCCCATCCACCTCGACATATGGCACTGCTGTAGCCATATGCGATGATAATCCCAAAGCGCACCCGCCGCCACTTGACGCTGGTCCGCCAGGAACCGTAGATAGGCGGCCCGGTCCCACCCGCTGTGCGTTGCCAACCCTGGACTCGCCAACCGCGCGAGCAGGGCGTCTCGTAGAGCCGGGATATCGCACCCTGACACTACCAACGAGGCAATCGCACCCAAGGGGGGACCCCGACAGAAAGGGCCGGTTTGATACGGGGGAAGCTGATATCACACTGGGTGACATAAGCTCCCCCACTAAACATCTCCCCGGCATGGACTGCTGAGGATCTGTTCTGCAGCTGGACATGCAAGGCCCGATAGGGTGGGTTCCTACACCGTAGCCCTGCAGTGATATTACTACCACCCAAACCACACGCGCATGACTAACCACCGCCGGTCGTCCGGCCATGAGAGGCACTAACGTGATACCCGGCCTGGCGAGGGTGGGCTAGGGGAACTCGCGCTGCGACTCCCTGGGCCTCGAATTTCCCCGCTGACAACCTTCGTCGTTGACAGACACAACACCAGGCTCACCACACACAGACGCAGACCGTGTGGCGTGGGAGCCGCTTGACAGCACAGCATTCTCACGGACAGACCCAGGCCTAGCCAGCAACTGGGTGTCAGCCCCCATCCCCATGAGAAGCGAAACGTGGGGCCGCTTGTGCTTCACGCGGCACGCATCCAAAGGGAACAAATCAGAGCCCGTATCCCGCTGGTGTTGGGGGGGGGGAGTGACCGGAGAGCAAGCTAGACACAGCTAGACGGCGACGTTTTTTTAGGGCGTGCTCATCTAATGTAGCCGATCCCTTGGCCGCCAAGGCTGTCGGCCTTGTGATCACCTGTTGTCTTTGTGTCCAGGGTACCTCAGGCGGGGGAAAAATCGCCCCTGGTCGGGGGCCTCGCCACAGCCGCTGGCGAGGCCGCGCCCTCACCTCTGGCTGCGCGGTGTGAGGCGGTGTGGGGCCTAGGTCAAATACCGCCCGTGCTCCTGCGGAAAGACCAAAGTCCCTCTGCTGAGAGCGGGAAGCCCTGAGGAGGGAAAAACCTTCTCTCCTCCTCAATGGGAGACTGATCCAACCAAAGATGTCTGTGAACAACCGTTGACAGCATCCTAGCCCTCCCTGCGGTTATAGCTTGCGGCTAGGTCAAAAGCTGAATAACCTCAAAACCTTGTGCGATGTTTTGACGTTGGCTGGCCCTAAGGCCCCACCACCCGACAGAAAAATACAGCAATTCGAACAATGTTGCCAGACGCTGCTAATTCTATACCGCGGCGGTATAGGCTTTAACAGCCCGGCAGGTGGGACACCGTTCCACCATGTCAGAGGCAAAGGACTGATGCCACCTGCTTCACAAGCATGGAGCACCAGTGGTGGCTGCAGACAAAAGACTACTACTAGTGAAGCACTGCCTCACTAGTAGGCATGCAGCAACCTCCACTGTGGTGTGCACCCATGAAGGGTTAAATGAATAAATGAACGAAAACTCCACTAACCCACTGCAGAATGGGCTAGCCCATACACACAATTGTTAAGGGGATGCAGACCAGAGAAAAACACCAGTCCCACACACAATTCATAGATTCACAAAAAGCACACCAGCCCTGAGCCTCAGCCCATCCACCCATGAAATGGTAAACAAGCACCCGTTAAACCCCCAACATTAGACACCGATTGACCGTCAGCATAAATGGTTAACAGGAGGGAAGACCTTTTAGTAAAGACAGCCCTCGGCGGGGAACAAAGAACGGAGACCCAGCATTGTAGCATTAGCCGTGAAAGGGATAACCTATCCCTTGTGAGTCCTTGAATTGATATGGTCATGGACCCTCCGACCAAAGATTCACAGAACGACCAAGTTGTTTACCACAGAGTCTTTATTTCATCACACAGAGAAGAAGATAACTCTCCTCCTGCAGCCCATGGGCTCAGCCTCTCGCACCACCAGTAGAAGAAAGAATATCCACATTACATGACATATTTATACAGAGGAGGAGGGGAGGGGTGTCTTGCTGTCTTGTCGCACAGAACTTGTAAGTCGCTTTGGATAAAAGCGTCAGCTAAATGACTAAATGTAAATGTACATGTGTGTATATGTATCTGTGTGTGTATGCATGTGTGTGTGTGGTGTGTGTGTGCTTGTGTTACGACCCTGGCTCAAAGGCCCGCAACCTATATGTAAACCAACACCAAAACCCAGTGCTCAAACCCAAAAAGCTACTCTATTAAGGAAATACTGGTGTAAACTAAAGTACAAGACTAGAAGACCGTGATAGCTATCTGTCAACCCACACTCCTCTAACCACAGACACTGCATGTGTGTTACCAGTAGGGATGGGTATCGTTAGGATTTTATTGATACTACTACTCTTATCGATACTGCTTAACGGTTCGGTACTTTATCGATACTCTTATCGGTTCTTTTTGGTTATTTTTTTGCAAGAAAAAAAGACAATTAATTAAGAACAGAATCAACATTGCTTTATTATTTATAAATACAACTTTATAAATAAGTATTATAAATAAATATAATTTCTTCAGCAACAGCAGCAGCAATGTTCTTTTATATAACTTTATAAATAAATATAATAAATTAATATAATTTCTTCAGCAACAGCAGCAACAATGTTTTAAATGTGTCTGACTCTGAATTATAGACTTTTTATAATAAACAACAAATGCAAAAGGCTAACAGAACTGTGACACTCGTTCACCCTATCCTCTGTCATCCTTCCTCTAGCTGCTAGGGAGAAAGGACTTTGGGTGGTGGAGGGAGGTAGAGGGAGGATGTGTGGTGGCCCTGGGCTCACTGGGCTGGGACATAGTGGCTGACGCCTCAGCTTGACGATCTATAAAAAGTTTAGATTGTAGTATTTGTAGCTAAACAATTGTTTTGTTTATTAGCATATTTGTAATAATTCGTTATTAGCCTAGGCAACTCCGTATCTTGGGTTACGGCTGCAGTATGCAGATGGAACACTGCGCGCAAGGCAGTCGAATACGTGCATTTCTGCACACTAATATCATGTTTTGCCAACAGATGTTTTGATAAATTGATTTGCTCGTATTGCCACCCTTACTGGCAAATGTTTTGTTGCACTTGTGGCAACGTGCATTGTCGGCATTGACCCTTGTAAAGTATATCCATACTTTAGAACGCTTCGCTCTATCCGCCATGATCACGACTCAGTGCATGCATAGCTGCTGTCTGTCTGTGTGCAGAGCGCTATAGCACGGGGCGTCGGGGCACTTTCATTAAGGAGTACCCGTATGTAGTACCCGTATGTCTATGTGTAGCACTAGCGAGCGACTCGCGAGGAGTGTGTGTAATAATTGACTCGCTGGCTGCGGCTCGCTTCTCGTGCAGAGACAGAGAGAGGATCGTTCGCAACTTTTAAATAATAATAATAATAATAATAATAATAATAATAATTTCTCTAGAGTATCGATAGCAGTACCGAGGACGTCAGAGCTTATAAATACTCCGGTATTTTCTAATATAGTACCGGTTCCCGTTTAAAACCGGGGTCCGGGGGGCATCCCTAGTTACCAGGGCTGGTTTTAAAGCTGCCAGCAGGTAAGCAATCAGCAGCAATTAGCTAATTGGCAGCCCTCACCTGCATGCCCCGTGACACAGGAGTGATCAGGCCTGCATGCACAGTGACACAGGAGTGATCAGGCTCCTGGTACATAACACCTCCCCCACCAAACTGGTTGCCCCAGAGGCAACCACTACACAACAACCCATAAACAAAACCAAAAAACAACTGTGACCCATTAGTTGTCAGGGCCACTACCACAACAGCGATAACGGGCCGGCCCCTGTCGAACACGACCACCAACCGTGTTGTACGCTCCCTTTCAACAGGCCCCTCCACCGATACCGACCTGTCAAAAATAGACTGCAAACCAAAATCAATCTGAGAACTAATCTCACTGCGCTCAACAGAACAGAACACAGAAAAACAAAAACCATAGATCACTGATACCACCACCGCGCCCATATCCATCCCACCTGGCACTGGCAGTTCAGGATACTGCAAACCGTGAACATCCAGAGTAGGATGTACCGCCTCAGGTACAGCCCCACCGTCCCTGGAACATGGCAGTACGTCAGTCACAAAAACGTCTGGAACACCATCTAAAATGGCGTCACCCAAAATAACATTGTCCTGATCAAAATCAAAATGGCTGCCACTCAACAGACCAGGTCGCGAAGGCGGCTCCTGCTCCACAGGACACAGGTAACTAGGTTGACCATCACACCTAGTGCATGGCAGAGAATCAGTGTGGACATGTGGATCAATGTCAGAATCATCAACTGACATACTGGGACCATCCCTGCCCACAAGTGAAACATTAGGGACAATAGAGCTACTGTGGGAAGGCTGATAGCCCAAGTCAGGCCTAGTAGCCTCTTCAACTAGAACGGTGTCACATGAATCAACAGCACCTCTCATAGCATCCTTCCCACACTCATCCTCCAATTTGTTCGTGGCCTCAGCCACCGTACAGGCTGGGAAGACCTTGAGACACTGCGGTGCCAGATCCTCTCCTACCACATGCCTCTCCGGCACGCATGTCAACCCTGGTTTCACCACCGGGCCTAACACACAGGCACAATCAAGAGAATCATTATGCAGAGGTACATCCACCGTGTGCTTTCTAAAATTCTCAACAGGTACACATTTCAATTCAACAAAGAATGTGTCACTAAGTGTAATGTCCCAAGTCGAAGTATCAACAACATCACTTTTGTCCTTTGACATTTCCCGTGTCACAGCACACACAGGGAACACTCCTGGATGTTTCTGTGCCAGCTCATTAGGGACCTGAGAAACCACAGGAATGGGAGTTACAACCGGAGTAGCCAACACTTTGTCACCAGCCAAATCATTCCCTAGAATGAAGGACACCCCCTTTATGGGAATGTGAGAACATACCCCCACAACAACATTTCCTGATACTAAGGGAGAATTGAACGTGACCTCATGCAAAGGTGCATCCACAAATCCACCCCCAAAGCCCCGAACAACGACACCGGAATGCAAATAAGAGTTTTCTGAAAACGGCAAAACCCCCTCCAGAATGAGGGACTGAAAAGCATCGGTATCTCTCCAAATTGTTATAGCCTGTTTGGACTCTAGTGCATTAGTCAGGGAAACAAATCCACCCATCATAAACCTTGAGGAACCCTCGAGCTCCTTGTCCACACGTTTGATACTTTTCCCATCACCATCTAACGTTGGCATAGGTGTTCTGCATATGGTTTCTAACAGAGCCACGGTTCTGAAATTTTTCGGCTCAAGCACCGGGCACCCAGCAACGATATGACCAGGTTCTTTACAGTAGAAACAGATAACCCCTTCTGGGAATGCACCAGCAGAACCACCCCGCCTAGGAGGTGAAGTTAACTGACCAGCAGACACAGGTTTTGGGAAACGGCCCCCCTGAACAGGACGCCTTTCCCTGGACTCAACACGGTAGTCCTCCAAAAAAACGGATTTGTGTGTCAACGCAAACTCATCAGCGAAGACAGCGGCGTCACCTATCTTCGATACCCTACGCTCGTTTAGATGAGTGGAAACGGTATCAGGAACACATCTTTTAAATTCCTCTAGGAGAATCAACTGTCTAAGCTGCTCTCTTGACTCTGCTTTCTGAGAAGTGCACCACCTGTCAAACAGGTTCTCCTTCTCTCTTTCAAATTCAACATAAGACTGTCCTTCCGACCTGCGATAGGCTCTAAAACGCTGACGATAGGCCTCTGGGACTAACTCATAAGCCCTCAATATGGAAGCTTTAACAAGCTCATAATCAGCGCTTTGTTCAAGGGACAGAGCAGTATAGGCTTCTTGTGCCCTACCAACTAAAACACATTGCAGCAGCAGTGTCCAGGCTGTATCAGGCCACTTCAATGTGGTTGCCACCCGTTCAAAAAGGGGAAAATATCTTTCCATGTCTTTCTCAAAAAATGGAGGCACCATCCTAATATTCCTGCCTACGTCAAAACCGGAACGTGACTCTGAATGCAGAGCACCCGCCTGCAAGGCAGCATGCTTAAATTCAAGCTCCTTCTGCGCACGCTCGTGCTCCAGCAGCATTTGTTTCTCCTTAAGCTCCCGCTCCTGCTCACGCTCCTCTCTCCTCTCTTTAAGCTCACGCTCCTCTCTCCGCTCTCTCTCCTTAAGCTCACGCTCATGCTCACCTCTCCTCACGCTCCTGTAGCAGCTGTCTTTCCTTAAACTCCAACTCTCTAATCCTCCACTCAGCCTCTGCACCAGATAATAGCGGAGACACGTCAGACAAAGGAGGCTCCTCCACCCTCGCCACAAGCACCTGCTCTCTAATGAGTAACACCCTTAAAGCACTCAAGGCAGTTGGCTTCAAACGATTCTCACTTGCAGTAAGCTCTACCCTGTAGTGTACAGCAAGTTCTAGAAGTTGTTCCATGTTGTTCCAACATGTCATGAGACGGGTGATCAACAAAGTCCTTGATGGAAGCCATCGTTACTGTACCAGTCACCACAAGCTACTCACTTTACCTTACAGTCACGAAGAACCACTAACGAACCACGAAGAACCACTAAAGAACCACTGAAAAACCACTAAAGAACCACTAAAGAACCACCGAAGAGGCCATAACGAACCACTGAAGAACCACGAAGAACCACTGAAGAACCATGAAGAACCACTGAAGAACCACTGAAGAACCACTGAAGAATGCTAATGCCAATAATAACAACCAGAAGGGAACGCAGTGGAAAAGTGAGCTCTACGGAGCGCACCTTTCTAGTTTGCAAAAAAATAAAAATAAAAATAAAACACAACCACCCTGAAATAAATAGACGTGTCATACACGCAGGAGGTCAGGTGCTAACAGGTATGCTCACCAAACACTCAAACAAACAAAATAAATTCAACAAACAAATCCAAACAGGTGCGCCTTCTAACCTGATATGACTACATATGCTTCTACATCTAAACTGCAGTCAAAACCGGCCCACCACATGTCTACCCTAAGAAACACTAAATCAGGCCCTACCACACTACCTGTGTTTTCTGGCCCCCTAATCTACCTACCCTTAAACTAATGCCATGTAGACCTAACCATCTTCAACCACACCTGCTACCAGTCAAAGATCATACTTGACCATCCACCCGTCCAGTACATGATACGGTACCAGACAAGTAGATGGTGCTAATCACTTCCCTGACTGCCCCAGGAGTATGTGGTGCACAGGAAGCTAACCAACAACCAGAAAATACTGTCCCTATCTACATGTGGTGCCCACTAAACTATATATTTTAACAGCATAAGTAGTCACATCAAATTACAAACAAATAAGGCATACTCACCTGTTTGATGAAACGGCTCAAGCCCCCACGTTACACAATATGTAACGAACACCACCCAAACCATAGCACCATGACACCCCGTGTAACACAAAAAAAAACCACCAAACAAATTTCTAGGGGTAAATATCCAGGACGAGCGCCCAACTGTTACGACCCTGGCTCAAAGGCCCGCAACCTATATGTAAACCAACACCAAAACCCTGTGCTCAAACCCAAAAAGCTACTCTATTAAGGAAATACTGGTGTAAACTAAAGTACAAGACTAGAAGACCGTGATAGCTATCTGTCAACCCACACTCCTCTAACCACAGACACTGCATGTGTGTTACCAGGGCTGGTTTTAAAGCTGCCAGCAGGTAAGCAATCAGCAGCAATTAGCTAATTGGCAGCCCTCACCTGCATGCCCCGTGACACAGGAGTGATCAGGCCTGCATGCACAGTGACACAGGAGTGATCAGGCTCCTGGTACATAACAGCTTGTCTGTGTGTGTGCTTGTTTCTAAGTGCAAAAGTTAATGGATGTTTTCTAAGGGGGCCATCTGGTTAACATCCATCTAATGGTTCGTGATATCCTCCAGCTCAGCTCAGTGTCTCTCCTGCTGCCGTTTCTCCTCCTGTCGTAGATGATCTGCCTGTCGTCTATGATCTGCGGTGCCTGGCTTGTTCATCTCCGGCCTCTGCTGCTCAGCTGCCATCTCCTCCGGTCTGCCTCTCTTTATCCTGGCCCGTCTGTCCTTCGTCTCCTCCTGCCTGTCACCTGGTCGTCTGGTGGTCTCGTCACGGACGTCTGAGGGGCTGCTGCTGGTACCTCACCCCTGGTTCAGACGCGCTGCAGACAGCTGGTGTGAATGTCTGGATCTTCTGCATCGTCTTCTCCTCCGTGTCTCCATTCCTCGTTCCGTCCCTGGTTGTGGCTGGCCCACATCAATTCTCACTTTGGAACCTCCATTTGAAAGGGATAACCTATCCCTCGTGAGTTCTTGAATTGATATGGTCATGGACCCTCCGACCAAAGATTCACAGAACAACCAAGTTGTTTACCACGGAGTCTTTATTTCATCACACAGAGAAGAAGAGAACTCTCCTCCTGCAGCCCATGGGCTCAGCCTCTCGCACCACCAGTAGAAGAAAGAATATCCACATTACATGACATATTTATACAGAGGAGGAGGGGAGGGGTGTGTGTGTATATGTATCTGTGTGGGTATGCATGTGTGTGTGTGGTGTGTGTGTGCTTGTCTGTGTGTGTGCTTGTTTCTAAGTGCAAAAGTTAATGGATGTTTTCTAAGGGGGCCATCTGGTTAACATCCATCTAATGGTTCGTGATATCCATGACAGTTCTCATAACAGTTCAAATCAAATCAAATCAAATGTATTTATAAGGCCCGACAACACACGTTAATGTCCCCATGGGCCATACAGGTCTTCTTTAAACAAGTCAAGAAGAAAACATAACAATAAGTCAAGAACAGAACAAGAACACCATAAGGTCCAAAAATGTTTAGATGAATGCAAATAAATGAAAGAATGCAAGCACTCCGAGACATACCCCACGCGAAGGTAAGGAAAAACTCACCAAAACCTAACAATAGGGAAAAAAGCTCCACAGGCAGTGTGGAGGAGAGAAACCTTAGAAGGGCCATTCAGGGGGGGATCTCCCTTCTTAGATGTTGGTGATAGTAGTGTTGCAGACGGACAGTTGGTAAGCATGCACTCATGTGTGTAGTGAAACACAGATGAGTGCATGCAATAGCAACTGAACATTTTGAAAAATTAAAGATAGAGCTAATAGCGATAGCAACTGAACATTTTGAAAGATTAAAGATAGAGCTGATAGCGGATCTATTTGAGGCACAGGGGCGGCGCAAAGAGGGTCACGTCCTCCCCGTCTTAGTCACAGGACATTCAACACTCCGGTCATTGCTCAGGGACAGCCGGAGACAGTTGGTGTGTAACTGTGTGTATGTGTTTGTAAGTGTGGGTGAGCGATGTGTGTGTGAGTGTACGTGAGTGTGTGTGCGTGTGCGCGTCGGAAGAGGAGGATGTGTGTGTGTGAGGCGCGTGTGTGTGTGTGAGGAGGGACTAGCAGGATGGATGCAGCAACGGGGTCATCAGGTCACATGCAGGGAGGAGGAGGATACAGACACACAGACGCCAGGCCCCATTAGGAATATTATACATTATGGCCTTTAGATATAAGATATTACCAGACATCAATGAACTAAAAAACTATCAGCCGCGCGCACTAGGATAGTTGGGAAAACACCCAAAACAGAGTCATGATGACCATGTTTTCCCAAATATCCTGCCCCTCGCGCCAATACATCACACGGCTGTCTTACGGGACAACAAGCAGTATTACTCATGCTAGTATCAATGCCTGACAACGCAGGCCTACCTGTGCGTGACGTAGCTTGACTGCTAACCATCGCGCAATGTCCCTCGATCCGCTGTCACAAGATGAGGAAACCCCAGGACAGGCCCGATGCGCTGTTAGGATGTGCCGAGAAGATTCCAGGGGCTGGTGAACCTCCGGCGAAAACCCAACATTGTGTAATTTCTCCCTGCGTTTCATAACAACTAGTTCACGGAGTGCACTGCAACGTCCGTGTTGGAAACAAAAAAGAGGAAGGTAGAGTGTGACCATGTCCGGCGTCATATAGTAGGACGCGGGGGCGTGGTCTGGTCACGTGCATGTGAGTGCAATTGTTTGTTCGTGAGCACAGTAGGTGCTAGGAGATAAGAGATATCTCATAATGGCGAAGAGCGAGACGCGATGGCCAGTATGATAATATAACTGGCCTAAGGATCCGTCCAGACCTGGACTGTGACAGTCCTGCAGTACCAGCAGGCACGTCGACACTGGCGTTACCTGGCTCTTGACTGGTGTCCTTGGGAACAGGTGAGACTGGTGCTGTGCTCCCAACTGGCCCTGGAGAGGGCACCCCCTGGAGGTGGCGCCGGAGTGATGCTCCCTGCTGTGTCTCAATGATGTAAGAGCTTGGCGTGACACTCTCGCTGTGGTGTTGTCCAATCATGGTGTCTGATCCTGGTCCGATCTTTGGAGTGTTAGTCTAGCACTGAACATGCTCCTTCTGTCAGCCAAGTCTGTGTATAGTGGGTGGGAGGGGTTGTCCCTGATGGCGTGGAGCTTAGCAAGGCTCCTCCTCTCCTCCACCACCGCTAGAGAGTCTAGCTCCACCCCCACCAGAGAGTCCAGCTCCACCCCCACCACGTTACTCGCTCCTCCTCTCTGACACCCCCACCAGAGAGTCTAGCTCCACCCCCACCATGTTACTGGCTCCTCCTCTCCGCCACCACCGCTAGAGAGTCTAGCTCCACCCCCACAAGAGAGTCTAGCTCCACCCCCACCAGAGAGTCTAGCTCCACCCCCACCAGAGAGTCTAGCTCCACCCCCACCACATTACTGGCCTTCCTGACCAGCATTGCTCTTGCTCTGCCAATTTTATGCCTTTTCTTTTTATTTATTTACTGCTGTGAAGCACTTTCAGCTCCAATTCTTGTATGAAAGGTGCTATACAAATAAAGTTTATTATTATTTTATTTTTATATTAATTTATTATTATTATATACCTACTTATACACCTGCATATAACCCATATAACTCTGATAGCATGTACAATTATGCTGTATATACGTATATACTGTATGTATATGTATATGTATAACGTACATATCCTTACCTACTCTTACTAGTTACGCTGCTGGCCAGTATGACTTACTACCATAGTGTCTTTATACCTGTATCACTGTATATATTAATACTACAACTCTGTACATACATCTGATTAGCACTATTACTCAGTATATTACTGTTGCACGTTACTGTTACATTTGCACTCTGGTTGGATGCCAAACTTCTTTTCGTTGTACTGTACTTGTGCTGCATGATGACAATACATTTTAAATGTTTTATCTAATCTAATCTAATCTAATCTAATCCTGTTTTTAGACAGCTAAACTACTAAATTACTAGTCTGCAGTGTTTCATCCATATGATTTCTTCATATGATACTTTCAGAGAATCATTTTGGGGCAAATCTTTATCTTCCCAAGACCCACTTCTGGGTCCCGAGCCACACTTTGAAAAACATTGGTTCCACGGAGAACCTCTTCACACCCACATTTCAAAGCATACCATTGAAACAGACATGTTTTACTTTAGACACCATTGAAACAGACGTGTTTTCAAGTTTCAAGTTTCAAGTTTCTTTAATAGTTGTCATACAGAAGTACAGAATACTTTTATACAAAATGCTTCTTACTGTTACGCTCCAGAGACTGTGCTAGACAAGATAAGTATGAAATAACATAGTATAGCATGTAAATTAGAAGTAAAAAAAAGGTCACAGTGTTCAGTATCAGTATTTTACTTTAGACACCATTGAAACAGACGTGTTTTACTTTAGATACCATTGAAACAGACGTGTTTTACTTTAGATACCATTGAAACAGACGTGTTTTACTTTAGACACCATTGAAACAGACGTGTTTTACTTTAGACACCATTGAAACAGACGTGTTTTACTTTAGACACCATTGAAACAGACGTGTTTTACTTTAGACACCATTGAAACAGACATGTTTTACTTTAGATACCATTGAAACAGACGTGTTTTACTTTAGATACCATTGAAACAGACGTGTTTTACTTTAGACACCATTGAAACAGACGTGTTTTACTTTAGGTACCATTGAAACAGATGTGTTTTACTTTAGACACCATTGAAACAGACATGTTTTACTTTAGACACCATTGAAACAGACGTGTTTTACTTTAAGATACCATTGAAACAGACGTGTTTTACTTTAGATACCATTGAAACAGACGTGTTTTACTTTAGATACTTGAGAACGTTTAATATGGAGTACCTTAATGTGACAGAAGGTTAACCCTTTCACTGCCACATGACAGAAGGTTAGCCTCCGCGGAGCGAATGATGCTAATGATGGAGCATCGCCGTCGGTTGTGTGATAGTAAAGGGCTAACCTTCTGTCGTGTGACAGTGAAAGGGTTAACCTTCTGTCATGTGGCGGTGAAAGGAAAAACTTTCAATGGAGGACCTTTCCCTTCGCCTGAGTGGATGAAGTGCTTCTCACAGAGAGAAACAGCCATTTCTTGACGAATTGAAAATGGAGGACCCTGATGTAAACAAGACGAAAGTATTTCTCTGGTCTGCATCCCCTTAGCAGTTGTTTGTATTGAGCCGTACTGTATTGTACCCATTCTGCAATCTGGTCAAATACAGTTTTCAATCAATCAATCAATCAACCATTCAACACTCTGACCAGCAGGTGTCGCCATACCTCCACGTATATGAGTAGTGCATGTGTCCACCAGGGGGCGACACAAGTCATCATGTTTCAGGGCAGTTTGACATGATAATATTTACAGTTGAGACAAAAACAGAGCTCCTCACAACACCGTGTGTTATGGCACCATGAGATGAACGCAGTGTAGTGTGTCTGACTCCTAACCACCAGAACCTGCAGGGACCAGTGTAGTGTTGTGTGTCTGACTCCTAACCACCAGAACCTGCACTAGAACCTGCAGGGACCAGTGTAGTGTTGTGGGTCTGACTCCTAACCACCAGAACCTGCACCAGAACCTGCAGGGACCAGTGTAGTGTTGTGTGTCTGACTCCTAACCACCAGAACCTGCACCAGAACCTGCAGGGACCAGTGTAGTGTTGTGTGTCTGACTCCTAACCACCAGAACCTGCACCAGAACCTGCAGGGACCAGTGTAGTGTTGTGTGTCTGACTCCTAACCACCAGAACCTGCAGGGACCAGTGCAGTGTTGTGTGTCTGACTCCTAACCACCAGAACCTGCACTAGAACCTGCAGGGACCAGTGTAGTGTTGTGTGTCTGATTGATCAATACACACAATAGACCAGAGAAAGACTTTCGTCTTGTTTACATCAGGGTCCCCCATTTTCAATTCATCAAGACATATTACATGACATACAGATAAGACAGTACTGCTACATCTATACATTTATGACATACCAGATTTACAAATACAGTACTGTTTGTGATACAAAAAGAGTCTAAGAAAGAATACATTTGAGGGGGAAGAAACTGTACATGGGGGGTTGGGTAGGTGGGGTGGGGGGGGGGGGACTACATTGGAGGTGGTTGGGTGGGTGGGGGGGGGGGGGACTACATTGGAGGTGGTTGGGTGGGTGGGGTGGAGAACTACATTGGAGGAGGTTGGGTGGGTGGGGTGGGGGGGGGGACTACATTGGAGGTGGTTGGGTAGGTGGGGTGGGGGGGGGGACTACATTGGAGGTGGTTGGGTAGGTGGGGTGGGGTGGGGGGGGGGACTACATTGGAGGTGGTTGGGTGGGTGGGGTGGGGGGGGGGACTACATTGGAGGTGGTTGGGTGGGTGGGTGGGGTGGGGGGGGGACTACATTGGAGGTGGTTGGGTGGGTGGGGTGGGGGGGGAACTACATTGGAGGTGGTTGGGTGGGTGGGTGGGGTGGGGGGGGGACTACATTGGAGGTGGTTGGGTGGGTGGGGTGGGGGGGGGACTACATTGGAGGTGGGTGGGGTGGGGGGGGGGGACTACATTGGAGGTGGTTGGGTGGGTGGGGTTAGGGGTGTCTGACTCCTAACCACCAAAACCTGCACGGACTACAACGTATGACGTACATCATGCCAGTTAGGGTGCCTTGTGTATACTGCACCTTGTGTATACTGTTTACTTTTACTCATAGTACTCAAACTCTTTATTGCCTATATTTATTGTAGCGGATAATATAACCGATAGGGCACACAGACCCTCATCTGCACCTTTTCTCATATTTTTATATTCATATTTGATTTTTATTGGCTATATTTATGTCTTTCTACTATTACCCTGCCCATAACTGTACCCCCCCCCCCCCCATGCTGCTATGATGCCCACATTTCCCCAATGGGATCAATAAAGGAATATCTCGTCTTATCTTATTTTCAGAAGATGCAGTCCATTAATGAGATAAATATGCTAATAAAAAATAACAAACTTTTATTTTTTAACCTTTTTCAGTGTATTAAAATGTCTCTGACACACCACACTCACACACACACACACACACACACACACACACACACACACATAGACACCCACACATAGACACACACACACATAGACACACACACACACACAAACACACACACACACACACACACACACACACACACACACACACACACACACACACACTCAAAGTTTGGGTTTTTTCCAGAGGCCATTTGACTGGTGAATGGCCACAGTACAAGGAATGGTCAGTTTACTAACATGCACCCTTTGACCCCTTGATTTAAAAAATGTTGACGAAAGTGCACTTTTTTTGTACTGACCGAATTCATTTATTTATTGGACTTGACAGATCAACAATGTAGGGATCCCGTTCTGGCAGCGTCATGTCTCTTGTGCTTTGAAGTGTCATGTATGTCTCTTGTCCCTGTTTTGTCTTGAATGTGTAGAAATGCAGCTGTTTGCCATATTCATGCTCTAAATTGCCTCTTGCGGGACTAATAACGTTTTTTTAATTGAATTGAAATGTCCAGCATTATGCCCCCCTCTCTCACTCCATCCAAATGGAAACTCAGAGCATGATGAGGATGATAGTCAGTGATCTGTACGAGGAGAAGTATATCTGTAATAAACAACTCGATTACCTCCTGGGCCCAGATAAACCACGGGAAAACTTTATTTAACAGATTGCAGAATGGGTACAATACAGTACGGCTCAATACACACAATTGTTAAGGGGATGCAGACCAGAGAAAGACATTTGTCTTGTTTACATCAGGGTCCCCCATTTTCAATTCATAGTGACATTTATGACATACATGACATACATGACATCATGACATTTATGACATAGGGACATACATGACATACAGGTATAAAGTACTGTTACATTTGTGACATATACGATATGCAAATATACAGTACTGTTACCCAGAGATCCTAACAGAAAATATATACATATGATGGGGAGGAGACTGTCATTTGGACATTTACGGTGGCCAGTTTCGAATTGTAGCCTCCCGTAGGTGCTCTTTAAGAGCGGTTTTGAATGTGGGTAGGGAATCACATTATTTTACGGCTGTGGGTTGGGCGTTCCACATTGTTGTGGCATAATTGCAAAACGTATTTAGTCTCTTGTTTGTGCCAAATCTGGGTTTAAAGGGGAACTATCTTATAAATGGCCTTTTTGAGTGTTTAGCATTGTTTCCTAGCTATGTGAACTTATATTAATATGATCTATGTCTCAAAATTCTCATATTGGCGCATTCTTCCAATTCTCCTCTCACAATATTCACCCTCACTGAACTGAGTCATTTGAAAATGTGCGCGATTTGTGATGTCAGAGAGACACTGCTGCATGATAATGGAGACGTGCAGGATGAGCTGCACACAGTTCTGTACCCACTCCACACAGTCAGCTCAAAACGGCTTGAGATGTTGAGGTAGAAAAATGCTGTTTTTGAGGACTTGATTAGAAATACAAAACAATGAATAAAAAAAATATATATATTACAGAGGTGTTCCATAGACTCACAGGAATTGTGTAAAAGTGCCCAAATAGTGAAAGAAATAGTAAAATAGTTGTTATGGTTTGACACCGACCCCAAACGCAACGACACAAGAGAGTAGGATTCAGAGTTGCCAAAAACAAGGGCTTGTTTATTTACACTAAATAAACAGCATAGACTTGGTAGAGTTCAAACAAAGACTGGAATACAAGCAAGGATGAATGTTGCTGCTCTGCAGCTGCTCCCGGGATGGTAGTCTGGGGAAGCAGACGATGACGTCAGAGCCGCTCTGCAGACTTCTCTCGGCAGAATCTCCGAGGTGGTTGCGGGACCGAGAGGGAGAGAGGGAGCGAGTTAGCTCAGAGTGCAGTTGGAACAGAGCAGGTGACAGGAGAGGTGACTTGTACCCAAAAACAGAGTTATCCAAGTGACTGAATCTTCGGTGTATATACACACTGTGAGTAACGTTCCAAACACAATCCCACGTGATAGAAATCTTCGGTGCAAAATAAACACTGTGAGCGAAGTCCCAAAATACAAATCCAAGTGATAATATCTTCGGTGTGTAAACACACAGTGGGCGATGTTAGGCCAAAATCTTATCCCAATGAAACAATCCAAAAAGGGCTAAACGCTGGGTGAGTGACTGTCTGATAAAAAGCAGGAAATCTTCAGTGTTATATAAACACACGAAAAACGGAATAGGATCAAAGACAGTCATAAAAACTCACCCAGGCGCTGTGCGTAAAGAGCGTTGGAACAGAACGGAGCGAGCGCGTCGCCACGGGAAAAGGGTGTCCAAGAGGAATGCTTCTTGAATATCCTGGAGGCAAAGCACAGGGAAAAAACAGCAGGCAAGGCAGGAACGGCGAATGCAACTGAAATATCAAAACGATCCAACAAAACTTGAATGGGGAAACGGGGTATAAATAATCAGGGAAAGCTTAATTGACAAGCAGTGACAGCTGAGGGATGTGATTGACAAGCGTGTGGTTGGGGGAGCACCAATCAACGACGTCTATGGGAAGAAGCGTGTGAATAGGGGAATGCAATGATTAACAGAAAACTAATGGAAACAGAGCGAGTAGGCTTAAAGGAACAGAGCGAGTAAGTGAGCAATGGACAAAAACCTCACAGTACCCCCCCCTCCACGGGAGCCACCCGGCGACCAGGCCGACCCGGCTCGTCAGGATGGGCACGATGGAAGTCAGTGATCAAGCCGGGATCCACGATGAGCTGCCGGGAGACCCAGCTACGCTCCTCAGGGCCGTAACCCTCCCAGTCCACCAGGTATTGGAACCCCCGGCCCCGCCGACGAACGCCCATCAACCGGCGGACCTGCCACTGGGGGTGACCATCCACCAACACGGGAGGCGGAGGATCAGGAGCTGGAGGCATCAGGGGACTGAGGGAGACGGGCTTAACCCGGGAGACATGGAACACGGGGTGAATGTGCATGGACGCAGGAAGTTTCAGGCGTAGGGCCGCCGGACTGAGTACCTTCAGGACCTCGAAAGGTCCGACGAAACGGGGGTTGAGCTTCTTGGCCGAGGATCGAAGCGGGAGGTCCTTTGCGGAGAGCCACACCCTCTGCCCAGGGTGGTAAGTCGGCGCAGGAACCCGGCGCCGGTCGGCCCCACGACAGGCGCGCTCAGATGTCCGGAGCAGCGCGGTCCTGGTGATCTCCCAAACTCGTCGGCAGCGGTCGAGGTGGTCCTGCACGGAGGGAACTGCCACTTCCGCCTCCTGTGCGGGGAAAAGAGGGGGCTGGTAGCCCAGGGAAACCTCAAATGGTGAGAGGCCGGTGGCGGAACTGACCATTGAATTGATGGAGTACTCAACCCAGGGAAGGAAACGGCTCCAGGATGCCGGTCTCTCGGCTGCCACACACCGAAGAGCAGACTCCACGCTCTGGTTCATCCTCTCCGTCTGTCCGTTAGTCTGGGGATGATAACCAGAGGAAAGACTGACCGTCGCCCCCAATCCCTTGCAAAAGGCCCGCCATACCTGGGAGGTGAACTGGGGCCCCCGGTCAGAGACGATGTCCTGGGGAAACCCATGAAGGCGGAACACGTGGTGAGTCAGGAGGTCCGCCGTCTCGGCCGCCGAGGGAAGCTTGGAAAGGGCCACGAGGTGAACCCCCTTGCTGAATCGATCCACCACGGTCAGAAGGCAAGTGTTCCCCTGGGAGGAGGGAAGACCGGTGACGAAGTCTAGCGCCACATGTGACCAAGGACGGCTTGGAACGGGAAGTGGCTGTAAGAGCCCGGAGGGTGCCTGGTGCGAGGCCTTGCTGCGGGCACAGACCGCGCAGGCCAATACGAACTCCTTGACGTCGTTCCGCATGGTGGGCCACCAGAAACGACGAGCCAGGAAGGAGAACGTGCGATGGACGCCCGGGTGGCAGGCGAACCGGCTGGTATGGCCCCAAAGCAGCACCCGGGACCGGACAGAGTCGGGGACGAAGAGACGACGAATCGGAACGTTGCTTGGAGCACGCTGGAAGCGTAGGGCACGTCTAACCACACCCTCGATGCCCAAGGTGATGGCTCCAACCACTCGGGCCTCCGGGAGGATGGGAGTCGGGTCCTCAGAGGGTGGAGCCCCCTTGGAGTGTAACCGGGACAGGGAGTCGGCCTTCGTGTTGCGGGAACCGGGGCGGAAGGTCAGCGAGAAGTCGAACCGACTGAGGAAGCTGGCCCATCTCGCCTGCCGACCGTTGAGGCGCCTGGAAGCGCGGATGAACGTCAGGTTCTTGTGGTCCGTCCAGATGGTAAAAGGCTCCTCGGCCCCCTCTAGCCAATGACGCCACTCCTCCAACGCAGCCACGACCGCCAGCAGCTCCCGATTGCCGGTGTCGTAGTTCCTCTCGGCAGGGAGGAACCGACGCGAGTAGAAGGCGCAAGGATGTACCTTCTGGTCCGAAAGCGAACGTTGGGATAAGACAGCGCCCAGTCCAGTATCTGAGGCGTCCACCTCTACAATGAACTGTCTCTTGGGGTCAGGGTGGAGCAGGATAGGGGCGGAAGTGAACCTCTTCTTGAGGGAGCGGAACGCAGCACATGCCGCTGGGGACCAGTCGAACGGCAGAGCGGGAGAGGTCAGTCTGGTAAGTGGCTCCGCCACTTGACTGTAGTTCCGGATGAACCTTCGGTAGAAGTTGGCGAACCCGAGGAAACTCTGTAACTCCTTCCGAGTGGTGGGTTCAGGCCAATCCTCCACAGCTTGGATCTTGCGAGGATCCGCTCGGGTCAAGCCCTTCTCAACGATGAAGCCCAGGTAGTCGACGGAGTCGGAGTGGAAACGGCACTTCTCCGCCTTGACGAAGAGCCGATTGTGGAGGAGGCGCTCCAGCACACGGCGGACATGCTGGATGTGTTCCTCGAGGGTCCTGGAGAAGATGAGGATGTCGTCCAGGTACACCACCACGAACACCTCCAGCATGTCACGAAGGACGTCGTTCATGAGTGCCTGGAATACCGCCGGGGCGTTGGTGAGGCCGAACGGCATCACTAGGTACTCGTAGTGGCCCCTGGGGGTCTTGAAGGCGGTCTTCCATTCATCGCCCTCACGGATACGGACAAGATGGTAGGCACTCCGGAGGTCCAGCTTGGTGAAGACGGTAGCCTGGGTCAGTGGCTCGAAGGTGGAGTTCATGAGAGGTAGAGGGTACTTGTTCTTGATGGTGATCTCGTTGAGCTGGCGATAGTCGATGCAGGGTCGCAGGTCCCCATCCTTCTTCCCAACAAAGAAGAAACCGGCCGCCACCGGGGAGGAGGAAGGCCGAATGAGTCCTGCTTCCAATGACTCAGAGATGTACAGATCCATCGCCTTCTTCTCCGGAACGGTCAGACTGTAAAGGCGGCTGCCGGGAAGGGGAGCCCCTTGGCGGAGGTCGATGGCGCAGTCGTAGGGGCGGTGAGGTGGAAGGGCCTGAGCCCTGGATTTACTAAAAACCTCCAAGAGGTCGTGGTACTCGGGAGGTATGGAAGAGAGGTCCGGAGGCGACTCACCAGCGGACCTCCGGGGCGGGGGACAGGACGCCGCCTGCAGACACAGGGCGTGACAGGAGGAGCTCCAGCCCTTGATGGTACCGGAGGACCAGGCGATGTGGGGCTCGTGCAGCGCGAGCCAGGGCCTACCCAGGACCACCGGGACAAGGGGGGATCGGGTGATGAGGAACTGGATTCTCTCAACGTGGTTCCCAGCGATGGTCAGCACGACTGGGCCGGTGCGTTGAGAGATGTCGGCCAGGCGGTGTTGGTCCAACGCAAAGATCTCCAAGGGCCTCACAAGGTCCTCAAGTGGAATGTTGGCTCGGGTAGCAAACTCGAAGTCGAGGAAATTCTCGTCTGCCCCAGAGTCGATGAGGGCCTCCACCGTGGCTCGTTGGTCCCCCCAGGCCAGGGTGACGCTCATCAGATGGCCAGGTGGTGCGCGGCTCTGGGAATGGGAAAAACGGCTCACCAGGATTTCCCGGGGTCTCGGCGAGCCTGATCTTTTGGCCGGGTGGGGCAGTTGGCGATTCGGTGTCCCTCCCTTCCGCAATAGAGGCAGAGACCGGACCTGAGCCTTGCCTCACGTTCAGCCTGGCTCAGATGAGAGCGTCCCAGCTGCATGGGTTCCTCCTCGCGAACCGAACGGGAGGATCCGCTACCACCAGTCGTGTTGAGGGCAGGGCGTCCAGGAGTGACGTCATGCGTCGGGGGAATCCGGGGTACCTCAGGAAGTAACAGTCGGGTCCTCTCGCGCCTTCTCTCCTGGAGGCGACCGTCGATGCGGATGACGAGGCTAAACAGGTCCTCGAGGGAGTCGGGCACCTCCCGGGTAGCGAGCTGGTCCCTGACCGCGTCACTGAGCCCCCTCAGGAAGGTTAGGCGAAGTGCAGGGTCGTTCCATCCACTCTCCACCGCCGCCAGTCGAAACTCCAGGACGTAGTCAGTCACCCCGCCGCTCCCCTGTCGGAAGGTCCCCAACCGGGCTCCAGGGTCCAGACCACGGGCTAGATGGTGGAACACTCTGCGGAGCTCCGCCACGAAGTCTGGATAGGAGAAAACAAAATCTGCATCCATTGCCCAGGAGGAAGTGACCCACTGGGCAGCCCGGCCTGAAAGCAAGTTTGTCATATAGGCCACTTGGGACCCTCTAGAAGTAAATCGGCTTGGTTGATGACGGAAAACCAACTCACATTGCATGATGAATGTGGCACACTCCTCGGGATTGCCGTCGAACAGCCGTGGGACGGAGAGACGGGGTTCCCGAGGTGCGGGATCGGGGTACGTGGGAACTGCTGGGGCTGCGGGGAATGCTCCTGAAGGAAGTGAGGGGAGTAAAGCGTTAACGGTGTCGCTCAGCGAGTGAAGCTGAACGAGAATACCAGAGTGTTGTCCTGCCAGAGCGGCCAGTGACCCTTGAATAGGCTGGACTTGTTCCCTGAGATCCTGCACCGCAGCCGCAGCCCTCTCTAGTTGGTGACTGTGATCCTTGGTCAACTCGATCTGATTAGCTAGTGCGGTTCTGACCCTCTCTGTGTCGGCTGGGGTCGTCATTTTGGTTGGATCGTAATGTTATGGTTTGACACCGACCCCAAACGCAACGACACAAGAGAGTAGGATTCAGAGTTGCCAAAAACAAGGGCTTGTTTATTTACACTAAATAAACAGCATAGACTTGGTAGAGTTCAAACAAAGACTGGAATACAAGCAAGGATGAATGTTGCTGCTCTGCAGCTGCTCCCGGGATGGTAGTCTGGGGAAGCAGACGATGACGTCAGAGCCGCTCTGCAGACTTCTCTCGGCAGAATCTCCGAGGTGGTTGCGGGACCGAGAGGGAGAGAGGGAGCGAGTTAGCTCAGAGTGCAGTTGGAACAGAGCAGGTGACAGGAGAGGTGACTTGTACCCAAAAACAGAGTTATCCAAGTGACTGAATCTTCGGTGTATATACACACTGTGAGTAACGTTCCAAACACAATCCCACGTGATAGAAATCTTCGGTGCAAAATAAACACTGTGAGCGAAGTCCCAAAATACAAATCCAAGTGATAATATCTTCGGTGTGTAAACACACAGTGGGCGATGTTAGGCCAAAATCTTATCCCAATGAAACAATCCAAAAAGGGCTAAACGCTGGGTGAGTGACTGTCTGATAAAAAGCAGGAAATCTTCAGTGTTATATAAACACACGAAAAACGGAATAGGATCAAAGACAGTCATAAAAACTCACCCAGGCGCTGTGCGTAAAGAGCGTTGGAACAGAACGGAGCGAGCGCGTCGCCACGGGAAAAGGGTGTCCAAGAGGAATGCTTCTTGAATATCCTGGAGGCAAAGCACAGGGAAAAAACAGCAGGCAAGGCAGGAACGGCGAATGCAACTGAAATATCAAAACGATCCAACAAAACTTGAATGGGGAAACGGGGTATAAATAATCAGGGAAAGCTTAATTGACAAGCAGTGACAGCTGAGGGATGTGATTGACAAGCGTGTGGTTGGGGGAGCACCAATCAACGACGTCTATGGGAAGAAGCGTGTGAATAGGGGAATGCAATGATTAACAGAAAACTAATGGAAACAGAGCGAGTAGGCTTAAAGGAACAGAGCGAGTAAGTGAGCAATGGACAAAAACCTCACAATAGTTCCCCTTTAACATGATTTGTGGAGCTCCTTCTGGTGTTGTGGGCGTGGTGTTCACTGACCTTTGGGAAGTATTTCGACATGTACATGGGTACTTGAGTGGTGTAGTGTATCTTGTAGACCAGGCCCATTGCAAGTTGCTGTACTCTGTCGTCTACTCTAAGCCATCCTAGGTTGTCAAAGTGGGCAGGGGTGAGGTGGGTTCTAGGAGTAAGGTCAAGCAGTAGTCTGACCAGTTTGTTTTGTTGATTGATTGATTGAGTCTTCAGGATATTCTTGTTTACCAGAGAGGAGATCCAGTACAGGAATCTAGTTTGTTGGTTGACCTTTTTGATTACATTGGTTAAACAGTTGAACAGGCCCTTCTTGAGTCTCTGGACTCTAAACGTCCTGATGGAGCTTTACTCCAACCCTTAGAATTGAGCCTCCTGAGAAATTATTTTGAGTTTAACGGGAAGTTTTATTTACAAATACATGGAACAGCCATGGGGAAGAAATTTGCCCCTGCATTTGCCAATCTCTATATGTGCATGTGGGAAGAAGAAGCCTTTTTGAAGAGTAAGATTAAACCACTGTTTTACCTGAGATACCTAGATGACTTGTTTGGTATAATGGGGGGGATCTAGAGAGGACTTTTTAGAATTCATTGACATCCTTAATTCCCATCACCCAGCCATCTCAGTCACTCACAACTTACAGGCAGACTCACTGGAGTTCTTAGATACTCAGGTTTTCTTTATACCCAGAGAGGGGGAACATAAGGGGTTGGGAACCACAGTTTGGTTTAAAGAAACAGACCGCCACGCCCTCCTTTTCAAAACAAGTTTCCATCCCTGAGACACTTTTAGAGGAGTGAAATCACAGTTAATTAGATTCAACTTGATATGTACATGCCTGCAGGATGTGGAGAAAGCCACTCAAACTTTATTTAAAGCTTTGAGACCAAGAGGCTACTCCAGACGCCTCCTCAGAACCATCAAGGCAGAGGTCAAAGAGGTCTTCCAGACAGCAGGACGGTACCAAAAGGACCCTGACACGTACACTTATCCCGTTTGTATCTAAGTTCTCAGAGACCACCTTAAATCTCAACTCCCAGTTGAAGCATCACTTTGAACAGGCGAAGGGAGATAATAGAGCCTTGGAGTTGTTTAGGGTAATCTCAGCTAAGAAATAAGAACCTCAAAGACATACTAGTTCACTCTCAGCTGAAGGAGACCCCAAAAGTACGACGAGAAGGCCTACCGGGAGGAGGTTGAGGTACTGGACCGCTGGTGCCAGGACAACAGCCTGCTCCTGAACATTGGTAAAACCAAGGAGCTGAACGTGGATTTTAGGAGGAGACAGCAGGAGACACACACACCACTGAGGATAAACGGGGCTACCGTGGACAGGGTCAGGGGCGACAGTGGCTCAGGAGGTAGAGCAGTCGTCTGGCAATCCGGAGGTTACCGGTTCGATTCCCACTCCTCCCGGGCAGCGTGTTGATGTGTCCTTGAGCAAGACACTTAACCCCTAATTGCTCCCGATGAGCAGGTTGGCACCTTGCATGGTTGCCTCCGCCATCGGTGTGAATGTGTGAGTGAATGTGTGAGTGAATGGGTAAAATGTGAGTAACAAATTGTAAAGCGCTTTGGATAAAAAGAGACGAAAAAGAGAAGAAGGGTGAGCAGCTTCAAGTACCTGGGGTTCCACATCTCAGAGGATCTGACATGGACAACACACATAGACTCAGTCGTAAAAAAGGCGAAGCAGCACCTCTACCACCTGAGACAGTTAAGGAAGTTCAGAGTATCAGGGAAGATACTCCAGTCCTTCTACTCCGGAGCTGTAGAGAGCATCTTTTTCCCCCTCCATTTTTCCTCCGATTTTCTCCCATCCCAATGTTAGTCGTATGACAATTCCCAGTCCCTTCCTGGTCGCTGCGCTTTACCCCCCACAGTCAGATCATTTGGGAAAGTGGAGGCTACCACGTGCTTCCTCCGACACACGTCCAGCCAATCACCGCTTCTTTTCACCTGGCAGCGCGGATTCTCATTGAGAGGGCGTAGCGTGTGGGAGGACCACACTATCCCCCTCACGTCCAATCCGGGCTTAGCAGGCGCCCCGACCGAACTGTAGGAGTCGCTGTTTACAACGACCCGGACCCACCCCGCCAGCTTCTCCCACCCTCTGATACAGCCAATTGTATCAGTGCAGACGGCCAGCCAAGCTGGTGACAACCCCGGAGCTGTGAGCCGGATTCGAACAGGCGAATCAAGCTCACAGCTCCGCGTAGAGAGCATCTTGACTGGAAACATCACTGCCTGGTATGGAAACAGCACGGCACAGGACAAGAAGGCCCTACAGAGAGTGGTGCGCTCAGCCGAGCGTACCACGGGTATTGCACTACCACCCCTGCAGGTCCTATACAACAAGAGGTGCAAATCCAGAGCCTGCAGAATAATGAAAGACCCTCACCACCCCAACAACAGCCAGTTCATGCTGCTGCGGTCAGGCAAACACCTGCGAACACCAGCAACTAGGACAGAGAGACTTCGGCTCAGCTTCTTCCCCCAGGCCATCAGAGCCTTGAACACTGAACTCTCCACACACAAGCACACATGAGCACACACACACTGTACACGCTCACACACTAGCAGCCACTTTAACATGAGCACACACACACTCATGCTGCACACGCTCACACTTGTGGTCACTTTACAAAAGGAAAGGTCACTTTAAGAATAGTATAGTATAACTTGAGATTGTATAGCATTGTATAGCAGTGTACATAAAGACCCAGTGCCTCATCTGTAGCTAACAGTGTATTGCACTACCACAGGACCTAGCATGTCCTACCATGCTCTGTAAATAACTCATGTACATATACCGATATGACCTACTTTGTTTACTTGTTTTATTGCACAATGTCGTTTTGTAATACATCCTAAATATCTCTCCAACATCCTTTCAGGCTCTGGGGCCCCCATCTGGCAGAAATTGGGATTACAGAGTGCAAATATTATTTATGCTATTACTTTTAAGTCTGTCCATTTATCTATCTAGGTGAAACCCAAAACACTTTAGGAGACTTAAACAGCAGTTACCATATAAGGAAGGGAAGTAGGACTACTCTCGTCTAGCAGCACTTTCAGACACATGCTGTAGAAAAAGTCCAGATCTTAGGACTGGAAAAGAACTTAAAATGGTCTAAACAACAGAGACAAAGGGCAGAACGCAGATGGATCAAGAACATCAACACCACTGATCCTCTGGGCCTAAACCTAAGTATTAGACTTTTTAGTTGCTTTCCAAATTTTTTTAGGAGGCCTCTCCAGATTGCCGTCAGCATCCCACACACCTGCTTTTTATAGCACTTCTGATGAATTACATGACCTTTCAATTGACCACTACTCCATGGAAAAACATGAGGAACCCATTGCGATACACCTCTTCTCCGACCGCCAGGAGGACGGATGTAGTCCAGGAAAGAGTTGAGGGCACGTACTATAGAAGGCCTTGGACCACCTGGAGAGGGACAACACATCTATGTGCCTCCTTTTGAGATATGCTATTGATATAATTTCTCATGAATTCTTATTTAGAGAGGGGTCTCTTATTATTGTGTGTTCACAGGTTTTATTTTACAGCAATTTATTTGCATGAATCTTTCGATCTTACAGCACTTATATTGTTTTCTACCCCCTCTAAATTATTTCTGTAATGATATGAAAATATAGAGGCCTAGTGTCTTACTGTAGTAATGATATGGAAATATAGAGGCGGGATCTATGGATTGGAGTGTCTAATACTTCATTGTATGAAAAGGGACTAAAGGATAATTGAGGGGTGTGATCCACGGAACTCACACATCAGTGTTTATATCAACATTAAGATCAACAGGAAGAAGTCTGATATATTCTCTCAATCAAACAGGTTCCCCGCAACTACAAAGTGTTTATTTGCAATGAAATGCAAGACCAATTGAGTTTTGGCTGGAAATAACACAATCGTCAACACTAATATTAGTGCTGTGACAAACTGTCAAAAAGGGCTTTAGTTTTTGAGATACCCCTACCGGAGGTAGAACAAAACACAACCATGTTTTTCCTCATCTCTAAGGTCTCCCATATATGAAATGGATTCTTGTATAAAAATATTTTACTGCAAAACTTGTTAAATTGATAGATATTGTTATACACCCCCAAAGGAAAAAACAACCAAAATATAGCCTGGCCGTATGGGAGTTGAGACATATAAACTCATGTAGATTAATAATACAAGCTCCAAGAGCTTTCAAACTTGACATGCTAGCAGTCAGACAGTTGCTTAACCTAATAGAAAAACCTGGTTGTGAATAGCTTTATGCATGTAGGAAATATCTACCTATGTACACATACTTAAAATAAGCGGAAATGTAAAAAAATTATATCTATGCAGAATGTTCTCATTTACTTTGTAGTAGCTCTGCCATGGATTGTCACAGGTGAGGGCTTTTTCGGAAAGGTGTGGTTGTGCTGAATCCAGCAATCCCACATGTCTAAATGTAGCATGCATGGTCAGGGAGTTACATCAGTAAATGTATGAGGTGTCCTAAATGAAAGAAAATTAAACATTGACATAATGAAGTCTTCAGTCCAAAGCCCATTATCAGTGGTGAGAAGCATGTTGACAAATTCAATGTTACTGCAAAGTAAAGTCACTTGAGGTAATGGTCTATAATGTTAATATATTTATAATACATTTAATAAATGATACATTTCATATGATACATTTTATGATACTTCATATGGAAATTGGGTCAGGTTGAAATTGAAATAGAACACCTTTATTTCAATCTACTGCGTTCTGAGCCCCCTGCTGTATTCACTGTAGACACGACTGTGTGGCCAGGTTAAGCTCTAACTCCATAGTGAAGTTTGCGGACGACATGGTGGTGGTGGGGCTGATCTCTAACAATTACGAGAAGGCCTATCGGGAGGTTGATGAACTGGCACGCTGGTGCCGTGATAACAGCCTACTCCTGAACATTAGTAAAACCAAAGAGCTGATCGTGGATTTTAGGAGAATACAGCAGGGGACACACACGCCACTGTAGATAAATGGGGCTATCGTGGACAGGGTGAGCAGTTTCATGTACCTGGGAGTCCACATCACAGAGGACCTGACATGGTCAGATTCTGTGCTGAAAAAGGCGAAACAGCGCCTCTATCAGCTGAGACAATTAAGTTCAGAGTATCAGGGAAGATACTCCACTCCTTCTATTCCGGGGCTGTAGAGAGCATTCTGACTGGAAACATCACTGCCTGGTTTGGAAACAGCACGGCACAGAACAGGAAGGCACTCCAGAGAGTGGTGCGCTCAGCAGAGCGTACTACGGGTATTGCACTACCACCCCTGCAGGACTTATAACACAAGGTGCAAATCCAGAGCCTGCAGAATAATGAAAGACCCTCACCACCCCAACAACAGCCTGTTCAAGCTTCTGCGGTCAGGCAAGCGCCTATGTACACACGCAACAAGAACAGAGAGACTACGGCTCAGCTTCTTCCCCCAGGCCATCAGAACACTGAACTCTCCACTCACAAGTACACATGAGCACACACACACAACACAAAAGGAAATAACAGATGTGGTTCTTGTATAGTATAGTTTAGATATAGTAAGTAAAACATAATGACGGAGTTAAAATTGTACATTGTATAGTAGTGTACATAGGAACCAGTGCCTTCTCAGGAATTTAGTATGTCTATTTTTATCATCCACATCTTATGTCTTACCTGTTTTTTTTTCTATGTCTATTTTATTATTGTATTATTGCACAATCGATGCGGGCATGACCACCCACATTTCACTGTATGCCCTGGTATGTATGTGACAAATAAACGTCTTGATTCTAGCAACACATCACCGTCACTCATCCACATTATCATCAGTGACAAAATGGATCATGTTTGGGCAGTCAGGGAAAGAGCAAGAGCAAAACTCAGTGCAAGTCAAGCCCACTGAAAGACATTGGCATTTGCTGGCATCATTGCAGTTTCATCTTTACAGTACAGGTGGGTGATGTCTCGAACTTCCTTAGGTGCCGGTGCTTTCTGGAACATAACAGGTTCAATGGACCCATCTTCTCTGAGCCTCCACCCTCTACCAACTGCAGGGTTCCAGAGAAGAGGCTTGGCCAGATGGCTGTGACGCCACACTGCTGTTTGGTACAAGGCTCTCAACACATGTTGCTGGAAGGCATCTTCTGTTGGGGGTAGATTTGCAGCTGATGAATCTGTGGTAGATGCTAGTGTGTACCTCAGCTCATCCAGGTTGGTGCAAGGACGTCCATTCTCCATTTTCTTTTGGCCATACAGGAGGAGGGCATACTGTGTTCTCTGAAGAGATTCTCTGTGGCCCTGTATTGGTTATGTAGTTGCTGACAAAGCTACATAGAGCAGCCTTGTTCCCACTGATCCTCAGGTATTTCCTGTAGTTAGGAACACTTGATTGGCCTGTGATAATATGTGTTGGTCTGCTGGTTTGGATGGTCCCTCTTCTTTGCCTTTAAAGGTATTTGATTGAGTGTTGATGGTCATATCTGTCAAACACTATAACAACGCAGTTGATGCCTTCCTTTCCCATTAACATTGCAATCCTTTTCCAGACACACTCACCCAGATCATTGTATGTCTGAAAGGGCCACAGAGAATCTCTTCAGAGAACACAGTCATCTTGGCAGGTGGCTTTGAAAATGGTGAGGAGGTTAAGACGATTAGCAAGTCAGGCGTTGACTGCTTGACAGATCTTTATAGTGACCAGGAGGAGGCTGACACAAGATTGGTGTTACATGCAATTAGGCCTGCCGCAATAAGCAATAAATCGATTAATCGGCGCAATAATTAAAATGAATGCAATGATTTTTTTATAATCTTTTTTAAAAACTCATAAAATATATTGGGTCGCACCTAAATCTAGGTCTAAGTCGGCAACCGGAAACCAACTATTCATTTGGTTAGGCCCTAGCAACGCCACATAGCTTAACTACATTTCTCAATAGTGTTGCTCCTTTTAACCAAGTAGTGTTCTTTGTAGTGTAGCTATTTTTAGACCCAAGTAGTTTCTCGCTACTGCCCGGAGAAACTGGACTGCTAAATAAAGATTAAAGATCTAGCGTTGATGCTATCAACATTAGCTAAATAGCTAACAAACGAAATACAACGTATAGCATAGCTAGCTACAACACAGAATAACGTTAATACAATTACATGCATCATTGTTTACAATGAACGGGTGGGGCTAGTCAAAGGACTGGACACGGGGACAAGTTAAACATGAACTAATTTATTATAACAGGTAGTTTCGAGTCGTGCCTACACACCACAGGGCTACTATTCTATTATATACGGCTTTGGCGCTTCCTCCTCATCGTTGATTGCCTGTAGTAGCTGCATCTAACGTTAGTAGCTAACGTTAAAACTAACCTAAAGTTAGTTGTTCACCAACAATCTCAACATTTGTTTTATCATTAGCTCAAAAACACAGAACCGGACGAGACAAGTTGTCCGCTCAATACGTTCTGCTAGGATAATAACAACAATACTTCCGCTCCGGACCGGTGGGTGGGTTTCAAAATAAAAGTCTAAAACACCGGAAAAGATGTTTATTTTGTACAGCGTTTTCCTCCACGAGTACTCGAGTACATCATGTGATCAATCGATCTGGATTATTTTTGCCCATCCCTAGTTTATCCTGTGCTGAAGTCTCCATTCCAATAGAGATAGTATATATTTTGGTGTTTATTTGATTATTGTTTCACTGCCTTTTTATTTATTACGTTTCCACAGTTTTTTCCTCATACTTTATTAACATTTTGTACATGGTACCGCAAGGTACATTAATAATAAATGTACATGTTAAAAGGATGATACAAAAAGCCAGACAGAGGGCTTGTTTCCAGTTTCAGTTTGTTTTATAATAAACAATCAAACTGAGCATTTTTTTATTTAGGATATTTAAAATATCTTCCAATGTTAAATAAAGGTTTATTGCACTTTGAAACGGCTTCCTTGCAATATTATGCTATTATTATATTAGTAAAAATAAATAAAAAGGTTAATTGAAAACTTTTGGGAAATACATTTCTCAAAAAAAAATCTCTCAAAACCGCAATAATATCGCTTATCGCAATATTTTCTGGGACAATTAATCGCCCAGCAAAATGTGTTATCGTGACAGGCCTACATGCAATACACTTTGCACAGTCACATTCTCGTCTCATTGTCAAATGCCAGCAAATGCCAATATCAAGTAGTAAAAAACATCACAGGCAGTGTAAACAATTAGGTCAATTTGGTCAATATAATTTACTATCTAACTAGCTGAAGAAAATATTCACATTATTCACAGTGTCACATAAGGTGCAGTATGCATAAGGTAGTGTTATAATTTACTATCTACTGAGTATACATTATTCACAGTATCACAGTATCCACTGAAATGTACATTATTCACAGTATCACAGTATCCACATAAGGTGCAGTAAGCCTAAGATAGTGTAGGTTGTCCTCCTTGGGTTCCTATAAGTCCCAGGTCAATGTCTGGTAGCAGTCGCTGTCGCTGCCCACTGTTGTGGAGCCTGATGGCCGCTGGTATGAAGGACTGTCCGAGGCGGTTAGTTGAGTGTCGGGGGGAATGAGTCTGTGGCTGAACGAGCTTCTCATCTTGACTAGCTCGTTGTAGAGGGGGTAGTAGGGGTTCTCCATGATGGCAGCCAGCTTCCTTATCATCCCCCTCTCTGCCATCACCTCAAGTCTAGGTAGCTCGACTCCCACCACGGAGCTAGCCTTCCTCACCAGCTTGTTGAGCTTGTTGGTGTCCCTTGAGTTGATGTAGCCTCCCCAGCATGCCACAGCATAGAAGAGGATGCTGGCCACTACAGACTGGTAAAAAGACTGCAGCAGTCTGTTGCACACATTGAAGAACCTGAGTCTCCTCAGGAAGAACAGCCTGCTCTGTCCCTTCCTGTAGAGGGCCTCTGTGTTATCCGACCAGTCCAGTTTATTGTTCAGGTGTACCCCAAGGAACTTATATGAGTCCACCATCTCCACATCCACCCCTCGGTTGGAGATGGGAATCGGGGGGGGCCTCTTCTTGCCCCTCCGGAAGTCCACCACCAGCTCCTTGGTCTTACTGGTGTTGAGTTGGAGGTGGTTGCTGTCGCTCCACCCCACGAAGCTCTCCACCAGGGCTCTGTACTCCTCCTCATCATCGTCGGTGATGTAGCTTACGATGTAGGAGTCGTCTGAGAACTTCTGCAGGTGGCACCCGCTTGAGTTGCGGCAGAAGTCTGAGGTGTAGAGGGTGAAGAGGAAGGGTGACAGCACAGTTCCTTGGGGGGCGCCGGTGTTGCTCACCAGTACGTCAGACTGACTGTCCTTTAGTCTGACGTACTGCGGCCTCTCAGTGAGGTAGTCCTTGATCCAGGCCACCAAGCCGTGCTCCAGCTGCATCACGGAGAGCTTCTCCGCTAGCAGTGATGGCTGGATGGTGTTGAAGGCGCTGGAGAAATCAAAGAACATAATCCTCACTGAGCTGCGCGGCTTCTCCAGGTGCGTGCACGCTCTGTGGAGCATGTAGATGATGGCATCCTCCACCCCGATGTTTGCCTGGTATGCAAACTGCAGGGGGTCGAGGGAGTCACGCACCAGGGGCTTGAGGTGTTGCAGGACCAGTCTCTCAAACGTCTTCATGACGTGTGACGTCAGAGCGACTGGCCTGTAGTCGTTGAGGGTGCTGGGTCGTCCCTTCTTGGGCACCGGGACAATGCAGGAGGTCTTCCAGAGCTGGGGCACCATCTCCAGGGGAGGCCACTCTGGTCGAAGCGGTTGAAGAACGAGTTGAACTCGTTTGCACGCTCTGGTGGGCCCTCAACAGCTGTGCCCTGCTGTTTGAACCCAGTGATCTTCCTGACGCCCGCCCACACCTCCCTGGTGTTGTTGGCCTGTAGTCTGCCCTCCAGCCTGTCCTTGTAGCTGACCTTGGCTGCCCTTAGCTCTTTTTTGAGCTAAGGGCAGCCCTGGCCTGCTCAGTGTCCCCTGCCATGAAGGCCCTCTTTTTCCTGTTTAGCAGGTGTTTAATGTCCTTGCTAATCCAGGGTTTGTTGTTTGAAAAGCAGCGTACCTTCTTTGTGGGTACGATGCTCTCCTCACAGAACCTGAGTTTATATGTCTCAACTCCCATACGGCCAGGCTATATTTTGGTAGTTTTTTCCTTTCTGGGTGTATAACAATATCTATCAATTTAACAAGTTTTGCAGTAAAATATTTTTATACAAGAATCCATTTCTTTTATGGGACACCTTAGAGATGAGGAAAAACATGGTTGTGTTTTGTTCTACCTCCGGTAGAGGTATCTCAACATTTTGGGGGCATTGTCACTAGGCTATATGAGTGGGTAGTGAATTAGAGGTCTTGTTTTTCTTAAGTTAACTGCCTTCCAAAACTGAGCCAGGTTTGCATAGGAACTTGTAATTAAATCTAAGTAGTAATCTGATTTAGACTTTCTCATAGCTGTGGTTCATGTGTTTCTGAGCTGTTTGAAGACAAGCCAGTGTTGTGGATCACCTGAGCGTCCAGCACGTGACCAGGAGCCAGTGTTGTGGATCACCTGAGCGTCCAGCACGTGACCAGGAGCCAGTGTTGTGGATCACCTGAGCGTCCAGCACGTGACCAGGAGCCAGTGTTGTGGATCACCTGAGCGTGCAGCACGTGACCAGGCCTTATTCCTGCCATTAAGCAGAGTTGACAATTAATGAGTGAGTAATTAATTCACCACGTGGAGAAATAAAAAAAATTGAATTAGACAATTACGTTTTATAAGCAAATATACTCAGAACTATTTTTTGGCCCAACCACTCCTCTCTGAGCGCAGCCAGTGATTTCAACGTGACGCTGTGTTTGTTTACAAACAGCGTCACGTTGAAATCACTGGCTGCGCTCAGAGAGGAGTGGTTGGGCCAAAATTATTTTGGGCCAAACGTAATTGTCTAATTCAATTATTTTTTATTTCTCCACGTGGTGAATACACAGGTCACAACATGTTTACATGAACGTTTTGGAGTTGTATTTGGAGTGTATTCTGCAATCTGTTAATAAACTTTTCAATCAATCAATCAAACTATACACTGTAAGGCTCCGGATCTGCCTCACTTCCAGTGATGAAGCTAAGCTATGCTAACGGAGCGACTGTTCCCTAAGCTAAATGCACGCACAGAGACAAAAAAGGTATGTATCTTCTTGTCTAAGGGGCCGCGTCCACCTAGCGCATATTTCTCCGTGAAACATGCTGGGAGTGCGCCCGGTAGAATGGGGCGGGGCGCATGCATGCGGTGACAGAGACAAAAGCGTAGATGACAGAAAGAAATCTACAGCCATGCCGCGGTTTTGCACATATTATAGCATATTTGAATAACTTTATTGTATATTAATTATATATATAGTTATTGCCTGACACCACAGTTCGCCCTTTGCTTTTTATTAGCTTTTTAGTAGTGTATTCGTGTAGTTATTATTATTAGTTTTGTCGCGAATCTCAATGGTCTGTGGGAGACAGCCAGACAGGCAGGCAGCTCCGGTGTCAGGTTACAAACAGAGTGGTAGATGAATGGCTGTGATTGGTTGTCTGAAAATGAGCCCAGCGCATCGCTCTGAAAGTTGAGAAAGTTTCAACTTTCGTCCGCACAAAAAAGCTGAGAAAAGAAGCCGACGGCAGCGCACTTCCTAGAGGCGGCCGCATGCGCTCCCTCCCCATTGGAATACATTGAAAACAGATGCGTGCGGTCAGAAATATGCGCCAAGTGGACGCGGGCCCTAACTCCAGGGAAGATGTTAAATAAGCTAATTTCCCAAAATGTTGGAGTTTTCCTTTAAGCAAACCATTCTTATTTCATTCCTTTTTATATTTAGAGACAGCCTAATTGATCTAAAGGATGCACATGCTACTGTTTCTGTTTGTTTATTAAAACCGGTTGATAGAAGTGCCTATTTATGTGCAATACCCTTTGATTTTAATGATCCATTCTATTAAAAAGAATAACTGAATTTAAACTGAAACTGAACATTTTAACTGAATTTAAACTGAAATAGAAAATAACAATATATTTTAAATAAAATAAAAAATTATATATAGTTTTTTTTGTGTGGTTTGGGGGGGGGTCGAATATTCGATCTTAAGAACCAGCGATTTTCGAATAGCACTTTTGCTAGAAAGTCCCATCCCTATATATATGTATATGTGCTATATGTGTGTGTGTGTGCGCGTGAATTATTGTGTGTGTGTGTGTGTGTTACCTGTCAGGGTGCATGCCCCAGTGGACCAGGACATGCTTGTCTTTCCGCATGACAGGACGCATCCATTCATCTGGAATCAAACATAATGGACACGTGCTGCTGTTCACTTCTCTCTGATCTCCAGTGATATTAAAAGGAACGTGGTGTCGACGTTATGGGAAATTACTATCACACACACACACACACCTTCATCTGTCGTGGCTGGTGAGGGGTAGATGTGGTGGCTGGCAAGTGTTCGGTCCTCAGTCACTGAGCCCTGTGGAAGGAAAAGTCAGAACAACTACATTACCCAGAAGCCCAGAGACAAGACTACATGTTCAAAACAACCTGAAGCCATTACTTTGTCAGTTTATACAAGGCCATTCAAATGTGTGTTTATGCATATCCCTCCTACCTATATTAGTCCCCTACAGATATGAATTTATATTAGTCCCATACAGATATTAATTTATATTACTCCCATACAGATATTAATTTATATTAGTCCCATACAGATATTAATTTATATTAGTCCCATACAGATATTAATTTATATTAGTCCCATATAGATATTAATGTATATGAGTCTCCTACAGATATTAATTTATATTAGTCCCTGACCCTTACAGATATTCATTTATATTATTCATACAGATATGAAGGTATAATTAGTCCCCTAGTAGGGGAGGAAACTAACTTTTTGGCTTACCAGCCAACTGGCGAGTATCTGATTTTTTTTACCAGCCAAACTGATTTTTTACCAGACAAAAAAAATCGCTAATTGTGATAATTACTTCTTTGTACGTCTTCGTCTAAATTGATTTTCAATCATAGTAAATTAATCACACTGTCTCTACTCTTCAAAATATTACATCATTAAATCACATATTAACATGAAAGAGGGAACTATTCTGGACTGGGTTGGGCTGAACTGGGCAGTGAAAGATGCTGGGTTGGGCTGGTCTAGGTTATACTGAATGATGAATTGAAAATGAATTGAAAATGGGGGACCCTGATGTAAACAAGACGAAAGTCTTTCTCTGGTCTGCATCCCCTTAACAATTGCATGTATTGAGCCGTACTGTACTGTACCCATTCTGCAATCTGTTAAATAAAGTTTTCATTCATTCATTCATCACAGCTCAACTACTAGGAATGTGTGTCTGACTCTTAAGTGCAGGAAATATTCATCAGAAAGGGGGGACATGATGGAGGGAATGGAAAGAGCAGGTTTGACAGGAGCAGGGTTGAAGGGCATATTGGAGTGTGGAGGAAGTGGACAAGGCATTAAGCAAACAGGACTGAAATGGGGGACCCTGATGTAAACAAGACGAAAGTCTTTCTCTGGTCTGCATCCCCTTAACAATTGTGTGTATTGAGCTGTACTGTATTGTACCCATTCTGCAATCTGTTAATAAAGTTTTCAATCAATCAATACTGGGTTTGGCTGGTTTAGGTTGGACTGAGTTGGGCAGTGAAAGAACCAAGCATTTCACTGTAATGTAATA
>NC_140170.1:13761069-13766069 GCF_963971535.1 Notolepis coatsorum | reverse complement strand
TAAAAGACACCCTGGCGTCCCGAGTGAATATTTCCTGCGCGTAAATAAATATCATATTCTCAAAATAATCTGACGGGCCAGAAATTATTGCTGGCGGGCCAATGTCGGCCCGCGGGCCGCCTATTGCCGATCCCTGCTCTAGGGAGCCCCCAGTACATGGTGGTGCACACAGGCACAAATGACCTCCACTACCTACAGAATAGAACTGCTGAAGCAATGACCAGGGTGGCTGAGAAGGCCTCCAGGGAGTTCCCACACACCAGAGTAATCATCTCCACCCTCCTCCCCAGGATGGACACCCCTCCATACATCATTCACGAAATCAACATGGAGACCTCAAGAAACTGTGCTGCCCTCAAAAATGTCCACCTGGCCCACCACACAAACATCGGCAGATGGGACTTTAATAATGATGGGCTACACCTAAACAATGCGGGAGTGAGGACATTTGCAAAAACATTAAAGGATGCTGCCCTCGGACGCAACCCCAACAGACCCAGTCACACACCGGCCTCTCCGAGAAAGCACAGGCCCATGAGATACCCACGAGGAGTCACCCCACAAACCTATGCCCCACCTATACCCCACCTTTCCACCCCACCCAGTGAGAGGAGATATCCCCCCAGCCGACCCCTCAACCGCCCCCAGCCCACACCCCACCCTTCCAACCCACCCAGTGAGAGGAGACGTCCCCCCAGCCGACCCCCTCACCGTCCGCCGCAGGAGATGACCTATGCATCCGCCCTGACCAGGCCCCCCCCCCCCCCCACCCACATCAGAGCTGAATGAGATCAAACAAATGTTATACACGCTATGCAGTAAACTTCTCACTACAAGCTAGCAATCGACCAAAAGAAAAGCAGGCCAACTGCCTGCTGTCGCCTTTGTTGTTGTTGAATTTATTCTGTGATGTTCGTCCATTGACTGAATACCTTTATACCCTATAACCTTTATACCTTTGAACACCTTTATATATATTTTTCATTGACTGAATACCCTTATACCTTAGTTATAACCTTTTATACCTTTATATAATTTTTGTACAAAATGCAATCATTTGCCATTAGTTGCTGGAACATACAGGGTCTTTGCTCTTCAACATACGGCCTTAAGAGTAGAGACTCAGATTTTTTACAGGCTATAACAAACAATGACCTCTTAATCCTAACTGAGACATGGTGCAGAGAAGATGTAGACACACACTGCCCTCCTCACTATAGAGAAGTCATTTTGCCATCGAATAAAACGAAACATATTAGTCAGGGCAGAGACTCAGGGGGATTGATAATTTGGTACAAATCACAACTCCACCAGTCAATACAGATTCTAAAAACCGGGAACAATCATATTTGGTTAAAACTAAATAAAGAAGTAATCCCCTCTCAGAGAGACCTATTTATCTGTGGAATTTACGTACCACCCACTGGGTCTCCATATTACTCAGACGACATCTTCTCCAACCTTGAAGCAGAAATATGTCTTTACCAAAGTCAAGGTCATGTGCTTGTTTGCGGTGACTTCAACGCCCGAACGGGAACCCACCCTGATTTCACCAGTACACATGGAGACAATTTCATATCTGACCACACCATATGCAACCATGTAAACCAGTCCCCTAGAAATAACCATGACACTTCCATAAACAAAAATGGAAAGGATTTATTACAGCTGTGTAGAGGACTGAGTCTCTACCTTGTCAATGGGCGTGTGAGAGGGGACTCACAAGGAAGGTACACTTACTGCTCACCCCTTGGCAGCAGCACAGTAGATTACATGATAACAGATCTGGATCCAGTATCCTTCAGTTCATTCACAGTCAAACCCCTGACCCCACTCTCCGACCACAGTCAGATCACTGCATACATGAAAAGAACTGAGTCGCTCAAAAATCCCCCTACACAGCCCAGTAAACTATACAACATCCCCAAATACTACAGATGGTCCCAGAACAGCATGCAGGACTACCAGAGAGCCATCGCCAGTGATGAGACACAATCACTGTTAGATACGTTCCTAGCCATGCCATACTCTAACAGTGTTGAAGGAGTAAACCTAGCTGTAGAACACATCAATTATATATTTGAAAGAACTGCAACAAAGTCCAAATTAAAACTATCAGGTAACAAACAGAGAAAAACTAAAAAGGACCAATGGTTTGACAAAGAATGTAAAGCTCTTAGAACACAGCTAAGAAAAATATCAAACCAGAAACACATAAACCCACAAAATGACACCCTACGCCTCCAATACTGTGAATCATTGAAACACTACAAAAAGACCATCAGAATTAAAAGGAACAATCACGTAAATAAACAATTGTGCAAAATAGAGGACTCTCTAAGCTCTAACTCCTTCTGGGACCACTGGAACTCATTGAATAAAGATAAGCCGGAAGAAATGGCTATCCAAGATGGGGATGTTTGGACAAACCACTTCACATCACTCTTTACAACTGTACCCCTAAATACAAAAACGGAAACCAGCCAGATATGTGAAAAATTACAAAAATGGGAAAATATCATAAAGGATAATCAAAACCCTTTAGACTTCCCAATCACAGAACAAGAGCTGAAATCAAAACTCCAGTGCCTTAAAGCTAGAAAGGCCTGTGGTACAGATGGCATATTAAATGAAATGATTAAACACAGCTCTGAAAAATTCCAATTGGCTATTTTAAAATTATTCAATTTGACACTAAATCTAGGCTATTTTCCTGATGTCTGGAATGAAGGACTCATAACCCCAATTTTCAAGAGTGGAGATAAACATGACCCAAAAAACTATAGGGGTATCTGTGTGACGAGTAATTTGGGCAAACTTCTATGTAGTATCATCAACACCAGACTCATAGAATTCCTTACAGAACACAGCGTTCTAAGTAAAAGCCAAATCGGATTCTTACCAAATTATCGTACCTCTGACCATATATACACTCTTAAAACCCTAATTGACATTCACGTAAAACAGAACAAAAACAAAATATATTCCTGCTTTGTCGATTTTGAAAAAGCCTTTGACTCAATTTGGCACAAAGGTCTTTTCTTCAAAATTCTAGAAAGTGGTGTTGGAGGAAATACATATGACTTGATCAAATCCATGTACACAAAAAACAGATGTGCTGTTAGAATTGGAAATAAAAGAACAAATTTCTTCACCCAGGGTCGCGGAGTCCGCCAGGGGTGCAATTTAAGCCCAACATTGTTCAATATATATATAAATGAATTAGCAAAGTTATTAGAACTTTCTACTGCACCCGGTCTGACTCTGCACGATACCAATGTAAAATTACTGATGTACGCAGATGATCTGGTTCTGCTGTCAGCCACTAAAGAGGGTCTACAACAGAACCTAGACATCCTCCACCAGTTCTGTCAGACATGGTCTCTGAACGTAAACATGAAGAAGACTAAAGTCATGATCTTTCAAAGGAGACACGAGTCTCAGAGTTCACATAATACATTTAAATTAGGCACACACATATTAGAAAACACAAAAAGCTACCCATATTTGGGATTGAAAATAAATCATAATGGAAACTTCAATATGGCTGTGAATGAATTGAAGGAGAAGGGAAGAAGGGCTTTTTATGCCATCAAAAGGAAAATTCCAATTGACATCCCAATTAGGACCTGGCTCAAAATTCTAAATTCCGTAATAAATCCAATAATATTATATGGCAGTGAAGTGTGGGGTCCATTAACTAACCAAGATTTCCCAAAATGGGAAAAACACCCATTAGAAGTACTGCATGCAGAATTGTGCAAAAACCTACTTAAGGTCCACAGACACACTGCCAATAATGCATGCAGGGCAGAACTCGGCCAATACCCCCTAATCATTCAAATTCAAAAGCGAGCCATAAAATTTTACACACACCTCCAATCAAGTGACCCCCACTCCTACCACTACAAAGCCCTTCAGAGCCAAGAGATGAACCCAGATAAGAGTCCCCTCTGCCAGCTAGTCAGAAATCTCTGCCCACAAATGCCTCAGGACAGATACCAAAAAATCTGGCCCAACCAAATAACCTCAAAACAAAAAGAAAACTATATAGAATATTGGAACAAATCAACCAAATCTCAAAGTAAATTAGAATTCTATTTGACCCTAAACAGAGAGTACACGGTGGCAGAATACCTGACCACTGTGAATGATATAAAATTAAGAAAGACATTGACACGGTACAGACTGAGTGGACATAGTCTAGCCATAGAAACAGGCCGTCACAGGCAGAACTGGCTGCCCAGAGAGGCCAGGCTGTGTTCACTTTGTCATCAGGGGGATGTTGAGACAGAACCTCACTTCCTACTATACTGTGAGAAATACAAGGATCTAAGAGAAGTTTTCTTTTATAAAATAAATAAAATTGATCCACAGTTTATCCATCTCCCTGATAATCAAAAGCTGTTATATATATGTGGGGAGAAAAGTCAGTGTACAGTATTAGCTGCAAAATATGTAGATGGTTGTCATACAATAAGAGAACAAGCCCTGTAAATACATGTATCTGGGTGGCTACATCTGTAAAATGACTACCCGATTGAATGATTATTTTGTAATTTAATATGTTTCTGTTGATTGTTTTACTTATTGCTAATATTATGGTATGTTTTATTGCTTAATAATATATATGTTATTGTTTGTATGTTGGACTTGCTTTGGCAATAAGTATGTTGATATTTCATGCCAATAAAGCCTATTTGAATTGAATTGAATTGAGAGAGAGAGAGAGAGAGAGAGAGAGAGAGAGAGAGAGAGAGAGAGAGAAAGAGAGAGAGAGAGAGAGAGAGAGAGAGAGAGAGAGAGAGAGAGAGAGACAGACACTCCACTGTGTAGCACTCTAGACATGCTAACGTTAGCTCCACTGTGTAGCACTCTAGACATGCTAACGTTAGCTCCACTGTGTCAGCGCTCTAGACATGCTAACGTTAGCTCCACTGTGTCAGCGCTCTAGACATGCTAACGTTAGCTCCACTGTGTCAGCACTCTAGACATGCTAA